>NW_017731542.1:1364587-1365680 GCF_001890085.2 Hipposideros armiger | reverse complement strand
CTGTACCTCGTCTTAATTTTGCTGAAGTGTTTCTTGTATAAAAATTTTCATTTTCATGTAGCAGTGTTTTTTTGTTTGTTTGTTTTGTTTTTGTGTGTGTGTGTGTGTGTGTGTGTGTTTGTATTTTGTGAGCTAAAAGATATTTTTCTTGGTTAGGAGAGATTCTTTTTACCCTCATGTCATAAAGATATATTTTCCTATAATTTTCTTTTCACATTCAGGTCTAACACATTAGGTATTGAGTTTTGTGACTGGTGTTAGCTAGGAATTTACTTTTTTCCCCATCTTCCTCCCCCCCATCTGTATGCCACCATGCTGTGGGTCTGTTTCTTTGCTCTCTGTTCTGTTGGTCTAGTCAGCCTCTGCCCTGGTGTTGTCCTGTTTTAACAGAGACTGTCCCAGGGTGTCTGGTAGGATAAATCTTTCTACCCTACACTACTTTTTAAAAATTATCTTCATTAGTTAGACAGAAAGGCAAACAAGTTAAATTAGATGTGATTGCACTGTTTCATACGAGGAAACATCCTATGAGAGCTTAATAAAAAGACGTAAGCGGGTCAGCCGAGTGGCACATTGGTTAAGAGTTGTCTTGGGACACCAGCTCTGAGCAGCAGGGCCCCCGTTTGGATCCCACATGAGGGCCAGTGACGCTGTGCTCTCTAGAGCTAAGATGGTGAACAATGGCTTGACCTGGAGCTGGGTTGCCATGAGTAGCCGGCGATGGTGATAGTGTAGGCTGCACTGGGGCTGCAGTGGACTGATGTGAGCTACCGTGAGTGGCTGGCAGCCAGCGTGAGCTGCTGTGAACCACCGCCGTGAGTGGCTGTCCAATGGCCGGCGATCAACTAACTGCCTTACCCGGGAAGAGCGCAGTGATCATAATACCAACATGGGCCAGTGAAGCGACATCCTCCACAACTAGACTGAAGAACGAAAGGACAGCAACTTGTCTTTTCCCGTTCCCCTAATCCCCAATAAAATCTTAAAAAAAAAAGACGTAAGCAAGAATAGACTCAATTTGAATAATATCTAAGTCAATTTCATGTCACCAATAGAGCTGATTTTTGTGTTGAGCTGACTCTTTTTTTTTTTT
>NW_017731542.1:1359325-1361737 GCF_001890085.2 Hipposideros armiger | reverse complement strand
CAAAATGCTTCTGTGGCTGACTGGATATAAAGTCATAAAGCTAAGCCTTGTGAAGTTGAAAGACGTACTGCCTAAAATTATGTTCTTTTGATGATATAGTTTTCTAATATTTGCATTTTTTAGGGCCTCAAATGGTAGAATTTGGCTTCTCATCTTTTGCCCAAAAGATGTTAGACTCTAAGAAATCATTTAATTGCAAATTCCAATTTATTAGAAATGATATGCTCCGAATTAAATTTCAAAGCAGATCTAAAATGTGGGGTGTGCTTTGAACCAATCTCTCTTTTTGTAAGAAAGAAAGAAAATGCAGATATAGTGTTTTCCTGCTCTTCCATCTTGATAGGAAACATTTTAAATGGTGCTCTTAAAAAGAGAGTATCTCAAAGAGTATCTGCGTGAAACCTCATGAGAGGAATGCACGAGGGCTGACGGGTGATGTGTGACTCCATAGTCTAGTGACAGGGAAGATAACGACGGGAGGTGTCTGGAGTGATTTACATGTGCATTTCTAGAATTTTCCAAGAGAGGAAAGATGCATTTCTGGAAAAAAAAAAAAAAAAGACTGGGAGAAGACTGTTATTTTAGCCTCATATTCCGGCCACACAGGACTTCGTAGAGGATGAATTTCAAGAGGACAATAAAAAAGAAACCATAGTGATCAAGATAGGAAATTAATAAGCGATGGGAGGAAACTTCAGCTGACGGGATGTGAAGATTAAATATAAATGCTAACAGCCTGGATGACAAGTTGATGAGCGCTTTTATGGATGAAAAATGTGGAAAGAACAAAAGGAGGACTTCAGCAGCTTTGTGTAAAAGCCAGTGTTAGATTTGTGCTGGAAAGAATTAAAGCAGAATTTGGGCAGAGAAGTTTCTGAAAGGAGAAAAGTTTTGCCAAAGTTTCCTTCTGAGCCTTCCTTGAAGATTGCCATTTTTTTTTTCCTATCGGTGCCTATGAATGACTGGTCTCATGCTTTCTGCACCTAACTTTTATTGTTGAGGAAAATACGATGGAAATTCACAGTAGAGAGGATACATGTCAGTTTTGAAGTTAGACTACCTGAGCGCCTTCCTTATTTTGCCTGTTGTGTATAGTAAATTTGATCTTGTGCTGTAAGAATGGCTATATTCAAATAGAGAATATATTCATAATTTCTCTTTGGGAGAAATGATCACTGCACATTTGGTAGCCATGTTAACTGTGCAAAGCTGGAGAAGCACTGGGCTTATGGTGTGAACATTCAGATTCAAGTCTATGTCTGTGATTTTTTTGACTCTGAACAAGACACTTAGCTAACTGCTTTAGGCAGAGAAGTGTGTGGGGCTCTCCAAGGAATGGAATGGCTTGTATAGAACCTGCAAATGCTGGGGAAATAGTAAACAATGGTGGGGACATGGACAAACTAATGTCTGATGCCCAGATTAAAGGGTCATTTTTACTCAGCTCAAAATGACTGTGGACATTTGGAAATCCGGGCCTAGTTTTGCTAGAGCTCCCAGTTTTTGTTGTTTTATTTTTTAGGAGAAGACTTAAGTTTGGATATTTTCAGTGACATTTCCCATTTTATATATACATAAACAATTTTCATTAAAAAGTAGTTTTGCCACAACAATGTGTGCCAAACAAGTCAAGTCTCTGAGCTCAGTCTGGCCTGTGGCTGCAGATCAAATCCTCTAATCTCTTTCTTGTAGATGTTTATTGAGATCCTGATAACCTCCATGACATTGTACTAGGCCCTCTTTAAATGCTGATCAATATACCAGGGATTCATATCCTAAATTTTATTTAGGTGAAGTTTAAACCATTACATAAATTTGAAAAATATTTTATTGGGTTGCAAATGAAGTTGCTAATAGCATACATGCTGTTGAAGCATAAGAAAGACTATATAGGACACGATGGTTGGTTTTATTTCTTTAATTTTATTGAATTATTGCTGGAACTTTGTCTTCAATGTTTCTTACAGAATTTTCTAATTAAGCAAGAAAATATACCTTTGGAAAGTACTGGTGGATACTCAAGGGTGAGAGATGGTGAATTTTTATAAAAACTGTCTCTTCAAAATAAGATCATTATCTGCCTACTTAACTGACTTACTGTGTATTTTCTTAAAACATGCCTCTACCCTCACGGGTACCAGGTTAACGATGGATGATATATTTTACATGGGAAAAATATGGATACTTAAAACTCTTCATTGTCATCTGTATTTTTGTGAGGGCAGAAATAATACATAATTACAGAACAAAAGTTTCTTGCTTTTTAAAGGAAACTCTATTATTGTATTCTTTTATAAAGTGAAATTAACCTTCCAGGTGAAGATTCCCAGGCCTACCTCATCAGTATAATTCCCTGGAAAGTTAAGAGGGAAAGGGCAGTGGTAGGGGTGGGTGTGGGAGACAGAGAAAGAG
>NW_017731542.1:1301890-1359240 GCF_001890085.2 Hipposideros armiger | reverse complement strand
GCTAGTTCAATAGATCAAGGTAAAGAGTGGGTTTATCAATAGTTAGGATGATTTAATGGTTAGCCCAGTTTAATTCATGGTATAAAACTAGAAGAGCAACATTAAAGCGGATTTCAGTCTTCTAATCTGGACTTTGGAACCTTCCAGCCTCAGTGGGCCATTGTTCTGCTCCATTTTCACATCTGCCACGAGGTGAGCAGGGCCTTCCCATAGCTGTGTGATTGTAAGATGACCATGTTTGTCCTCGAGGCTTTTCCTCTCCTGTTTCAAAGCTTAGCTGTCTGCTGTTCTTTTCCCCCTCAACAACTTGTTTGAGGCAAATTCAGTCAAAACATTCCTGAGAACCAAAACCTTATTCTAAGAGCATGTGTTTCTAAACCGTAGGCTGCTCCGTTCCCGTAGCAGGCTGGCTTCCTAACTCACATTGTACTGGCTAGGGACGATTCCTACCTGACAGTTGCAGCCCGTTTAGGGAAATAATGGGCCACAGAAAAATCAGTGTAGGGACGCTTGGAATCTGAAAAGACAGAGCGAACACTAGGCCTCCCTCTGCAGACTGTACAGGGCTGATGGGCAGGTAACAGGGGCCCAGAGACAAGCCACACCTGGGCCATGTTTCTCTACCTGACCCAAACCCTCAACGTCCTATCCACCTATTTCTCTGTGGGTTTTTGGTGGTATACTTGCACATACCATAAAGATAAATGAAGAAAAGTTATTTTATAGTTCAGATACCGTTTGACGTGATTGCTGGCGTCACCGGGTAGATATGCTCTTTAGAGTCTCAATACAATTATGTGTTCTCCAACATCATTTGCTCTTAAAGGCTGATTGAACTGTGTGTTGTGCCATTACAGGAGGGCATCATATCCTGATAAAGGTGACAATTATTTAGCTAGGCAATCTTGTTGATGGAATAAAGATAAATGTTTGGCATTTAGGCTAAGAAATACCGTTAGGCTTCACTGGTGTGTGAATAAATTGGAAATGGATATTAGTTTTACCACTTTTATTAACTGAAACACATATTAATTTTTGAATTTAAATGTAATTAGTGACTGCTGGCTTTCTGAAAATCGCTTTAGAATTTCTGAAGAAATAAATAAATTGTGCCCTTTAGGTTCCTGTCACTAGATTGTCATGAATGCTGTTAGCTTTAAGCTACAAGTGTAGAACCAGCACCCATTGTAGTAAGGTGGTGAACGTTTCAAGTGTTTCTGCAAAAAAAGGCCTCAAAAGATAATTAGATGATTATAATGGTACTTGCTTTGAGATAGCTAATTAAAAAAAAAAATCTATTGCTCCCAAGTCTAATTGTTTGAGTAATGATAACACATTAACAACCATGAAACTTCAATTGCAGTCACCCCATTGAAGAAAAGGAAGTAGATACAATACCCAGATGATGGCACCAGACCAGTCTTTGCATTTTCTACGCCCAGCTCCCATCCTGTGTATTCTAAACCACCTAACTATGTATCATTCATCTGATCCCACTATTTGTTTTCATTTGCTTTTAAGTCTTCTTTTGGCACCAGGGAGATAATTTTCTTGCTCTTCTTTGCCCTCGGTGAGCCTCTGGAAGAAGACTTTTGTAATTAGACTTCATAGCTTCAACAAACATTTCATAACCTGCCAGTAAAAATGTCATTTCTCTGGGTCAGGGCATAAATGAGTAAGTGCCCATGTGGTAATTTAGCCACAAAATAAAATAATTTCAAGGGGTTATTAATTAAGGACTTTCTCTGGTTTTGGAATTCTAATCAATAATGAGCTGTGTCACAGAAATAAATCTCTCTTGCTTTCACCATTCTCATTACTTGGACTATTAAAAATATCAAGTAAAACCATGTCAATGAAAATTTTACTTCAGTGCTGTTTTCCTGAATGATGAATCACCTGAAAGAATCCTGGTAAAATATGAACAAAGTGGATATGTTCAAAACAAACGTTTTGCTGTGAGCCTTTAAAACCCAAGCTGAGTGATACAAGCAATGAACGAAACTTTGGAGATGGATTCTGTTTGAGGCCATTGCTTCCTGATGGAAGGCTGAAGAAAGAAAGAGAATTGAGTTTTGGAGGCTAATCATAGCCTGTGTGGGTGGGGGTTGTGTGAGCTGGGATAGTAGAAGGACAACAAATGTGTCAAGCGATGGGTACTTGAGGTAGGGTAAGGATGGATTGACTAGGGATAGCCCTTGGAATGCCAAACAATGAAAAGTTCATTTCGGGAACACACCCAAAAGAGGTTGATGGAGTGAAATTAATCTTTTCAAACAGAAAGGCTCTATCTTTTGCTAGGAATTAATTGGTTGGTTTTGTATATTTTGGAAGATCTATTTGAAATCTGGGAATGATAAGGGCCAGCAGTGACTTTGAACTCAGCATAATAATGACTAACGTCAGTTGCGTGCTTTGTTCCAGGAGCTGAAGTGTTGTATGTCTGTGAACTCAATTCTTACGACCCAGTGAAGTAGGTCAGTCTCCCATGAAGAAACTGAGGCATTGAGATACTTTCTTAGTGCCTGAGCTCAGGTGCTTCACTCAGCATCTCAGTTTCAAAGCCCGAGCGCTTGCCCGCTGGTCTCCATGCCCTCAAAGGTATATCGTATTGACAATAATGCTTTAAGTATAATTCAACCCAGGGCTGTGTCCTAATGATGGTTTTCAAGTGGAGGGATGGGGAACCTGTCAAAGGGTTTACTTTATGTATCCCAAAGCAGAGAGGTCCCCACAAGGTCAAATCGTAGCATAGATTTCCTTGAAAATCTTTACAATATTTTGTGTAAAGATTACTTCTATTCAGAAACAGTTGAAGAATGGTAAGTGGCAATGGCTGCTCTTCTTTTATATTAATGTACTTACTTGAAATGTTTCCTTGGTGTGCCCATCTGGACCCTAAGAGCAACACCTCAGGAGGAGTGCCTCCCCTGAAGAGGCTTATTGCGTGGGTATTTGGTTTGTTCTGCTCCGTGTTACTGTTCTCTCCCATGAATGATGAGAATAAGCTTCCACAGCTACGCTCTCACTTTAAAACTGTGAAGATCAGAGTCACTGATTGGGTGGCTACATTCCAAAAAGAACAGAAACTCAGACCCCACCTTTAGGGCCCTTTGAGATGCTGATTTGGAGGAACTAATAGAAAGAATGGAAAATTGCCAACAAGTCTGGGCTTATGTAGCTTAGCGCTGGAAAGCTCTGGGCTTACTTAATGAAGGAACATTGAAAGGAACATGTTTTTGTTTGTCTCCTCTGGATGGATAGAGAGGAAATAGGCTTAAGTTAAAGCAAGCAGGCTCTTGTATTCTTTGATAGATGTAGTGAAATACCCCCGGACTTTACTAGTAGTGAGATCTGAAAGAGTGTATAGATTTTTTTAAGTCACAGTTGTGTAAGGAGGAGACCGTATGTGAGGTGGTTTTCGAGCAGTCGGCTGTATCGTTAGCAAAACAGACCTGGCGTCACCGGGCTGTCTTTGGAGATGCCACACTGTGGATTGCAGCGTGTTTTAATTGTATGCACTTGGGTTTGGAGCTGTCCTGGCAGCGCTCTCCTTAGAGTGATTGCACTTCTAGAGACGCAGTCAGGCCTCCAGCCAGCTTTGCCCCTGTTATCCTGAGTGGCACTTAATGCAAGCGGAGCACAAATGAACTCGCCCCAGCTCAGCTGACTCCTGATTTGAATCCAAGAAGGCCCCTCAGCAGCAGCCTCCGCTTCTCCCCATGGGATGCTCTGGGGAACTCTGTGTAGGATTAGATCCAGCCCCGAGCAGCTAGGAGAGAGTTTCCCAGTTTGATCTTTTCTTTAGCATATAAAGCTTTGCTTTGTGTCATTTATTTATCTATTTGTTTGTTGATTTATTTTACTGAAATGATTAGCTTGTAAATGTCATTCATAAAATCAAATTAAAGAGGATGGAAAGAGGGAGAGCTGGCTGAAGAGACCTCTTTGACCTATAATGTCCTGTGACATTCAGTGGGACCCATTTCCCTGAGGAGCCGGTAAATTGGCTCTGTGACAGTCCCCACAGAGAAGTTATAAAAGTGGCTGTGGCAATGCCCTTGAAATAAATATATAGCCTGTTCAGGAAAAATACTTTGAAGGGCTGCTCTCATTTGATGTATGAGGTCTCGATGTATTATATGTATTATATTTGATGTATTTATGAAAATGAATTTAGTCTCAGGACTATAGAGCCACTCCTTACATCCCAATCTACCCTCCAAATAAAAATACAAGCAGACCTTCCAGCAATAATGGCTGTCCCAATAAATGGAGATTTTTAGCCAGGACAGAAAGACGAGTCCATTTTGTACCTTGGATATTTGCCATTATTCAAGTCAAAGCTTGAAAGTATTTTGCTGTTTTGACATTGTGAAGAAATCACATAATGAGAGATCAAAGCACAGAAACTTTGGTGCCGCCGAGGGTTGGTTGATATGTGACGCTTTTGCGTGTCAGCAGGGACAGGCTGCACGCGCCCCGACTCACCACGGAGATTTCCTTTGGGAAGGGGCGAGTTTCACAGCAAACTTCATGTTTTTAAAGCCCATTGTCTCAAAAAGCCATCAGGGTAATGATTTCACCCAGAATCTCCTCCAAGCCTTCCGTCCTTACAGACTCACATAGCTATCACTTAATATTTTATAATATAAGTATTTGTTTTTATTGCCCTTTTTTCCCTATCAAATACAACTGAACTGCTTCAAAGAGCCTGGGACTTTCATCTCTCTTGGTTTTCCTGCCTTGCATTGCTACTTGCAGGGAGAGGTGCTCAGAATACTTCCTGTTTAGTATATATCTGACTCTCAAAGTCGCCCTACAAATAAATACCTTTCTAAATTCTATGTCCTTGCATTTTTTTTTTGTCTGTTTGTTTGTTGAACCCTTTTCCTTTGCTTCTATAAAAATAAGTCAGGTACTGTTTTAGAAGGCAGCAGTAGCAAGGCAGGATCTCTGAATGGAAACCTAAATAGAATTGAGTCTAGATTATTCTTTTTTTTTTTTTCTTTTTTCACATTTTAAAATTTAGTATTTTTAATTGTGGCTAAAAACATGTAGCATAGAGATTATTCTTTTTAAGTTAATTTATAGCTATTTCAGACCTGTATGATTTATACTCTGTAAAACAGTTAATTAAACATGCTATGTTATTTTTCCAGATTCCTTTAGTTTCAGACCTTTGGTGAGGACTATAATCCTATATCGTAATTTTATTTCTATGAGAAAGTAGTTTCAGTTTACATAATTCTGATCCAGTTTTTTTTCTTCTTAGAGTGTTTCTAGCAGTTGATTCTGAAAGACTAGGGTTTGCATTCTAGGCTCTTACTCTGTTCTTGAGTAGGTCAGTTAACTTCTCTGAGCCTGTTTCTTTATCTTTAAGACGGAGAGAGCAGACCAAGCCTCACAGGCTATTTTCAAGACTGATTGACTTATTATATGAAAGTTTTCAGTATGATGCCAGCATGCAGGTGGTAGCCAAGAAGGGGTTTGTGTGTTTTAATATTTTTTTTATTTGTAATCTAAATAGAAAAATACAATAGTATAGGATTTTCATAGGAAGAGTGCTTATAGATCATTGTAATATAATCAGATAGAGCTACTCTATGTGCTAATAATACACATAATATACATTGGTCAGCATTATTGAATACTTAGTATGCATGGAAAATTGTACAGAATATTATAGTTTAATCAGAGATTTTTATTTTATGTGTGTTGTAATGCAGAGGTGACTATATGCTCTGGGGTTTATTATAGATGAAAATGAGATTTTTGTTTTATGCCTTGCAGTTCATATTGTGATTTATTTAAACAGAGGGAATTGTAAATTGCATTTTAAAAGTAGATACGTCTCATGAGGCATTTGCTTCAGTGAGCACGGTGGACTTGTGAAAGTATTTTCAAAACTACTCACAGCAGGATTTGTCTCAGTCATGGAAACATTCTTGGAGAGGACATAATTTCTCATCCACTAGAGAAATGGTATTATTTTAGACTAATATTTCAAAATGCAGATCGTGTAAAAGGTGATAGATGGCTATTGGAAAGTGAGATTTATTTCCTTTCTCGGCGTAGATTGGGGTGGTTAGACTTTCAGAGCATGGCTGATCAGTGAAGCTGGTCTAGTCCGCACTTAGTTTGTGTTATTAAAGCAGCCATTGCAAACGGATTCCTAACACAGCTCTTGAGGGGTCACCCATGCTATGTTGTCCCCAAAATGTGGAAATCATCCCCAGGAAATTTAAGGTTTCAGGGATGTTTCAGTACTTTGGAGCTGTCTTCTGGGGATCACGTTGCTCTGCTGCTGACATACTGCGTGTTATTCTGAGGATCTGTTTAGTTTCAATGGCTCTTTGTCCCAAACCCATGTCCCGCCTTCTGGAAAATGGGAGAGAAGAAGCCAGAGACAGATATTTTACCTCATGTTGACAGTCACAGAGGCAGAAATAAGATGTGCTATGGATCTAATTTCTTGAGTTTCTTTGGTCCTCCCATTTTAATTTTTAAAAATGACTGATTTTAAAAAATGTAATGTAATCCTAACCTATTCTTTCCCAATCATGATTACTTCTTTTCTTTTCTTTACAAACATGCACCTTGTGTCCCCTGACTACGTTATCTAAGATAACCCCCTCCCCAATATCCCCTAGTCCTCTGGCCTCCTTTATTTTTCTCCATAGCACTGTCATCATGTGACAGACTGTATATTTTTTTCTTGTTTACTTATTATCTGACTTCTTCATTAGAATAAACACTCTGGCAAGAGCAGGGATGTGTGTCTGTTTTCTTTGCTGCTGTGTCTCTGTGCCAAGTACAGTGCTTGACACACGATGCCTGCAGTAAATAGTGCCTGAATGTGATCAAAACAAACAAAACAGGGGAAAACCTATGCCTTGCTTATGAAGATGACTGAGCAGTCCTTTTAAGGGAAGCATTTGTTTCAAGAATCAATTCATCTCAATGAAATATCCCTTTAAACATTAGCCATTTCCTTTTCCTGGTATCTATCTGAATCTATAGTCCTAGTTTGGGAGGTTTTACCTTTTACTTTTGATTTTCTGGAGAGGAAATGACCTTTTTGCAAAGGACCAGATTACGTCCCCATGACCTCAGTGTTTACACTTTGGGGCAGGAGACACCTCTCAAGCTGTCTGTACTGTGTTTAGCCTCCCAATATGGTGGGCACTGATGGATTTATTCATGTGTTGACTTGTTTGCTTACTTGTTTCTGTCCACCATTTTTCAAAATCGATTTCAGGAAGGCAGTATGGACCACAACACCTCATGCATGCTCACCTCTGTTTCCATTCAACTAATCAACTAATATTGGGTCAACTAGAGTTCATGGAGTAAAATATCTTATTATCTCTTCATCCCATTCCTAAAGAGAAGTAGTTCATTTCCCCAAACTCCCTTCTTGCTCGGATAATGTTTTCCTTTGATGCTATTTTTTGGCACTGTTCAACCAGTCTCTGTGAAGAGTCAATTCTACATATCCTCTTAACTGTCAATCATTAGAGTGCAGCAAACTAGAACAAAGTAGAGGCAATTGAATCGCTGGCTGGGTTCATGAGTGAAGCTAACTGTGAGGACACTCATCTTTGCCCCGTTGGGTATATTTGGAGTAGATCAGTTGAAATGATAGGCCTCCATGGGAGAAAGGGCGACACTTCTCTAACAGTGAATTCCACATGACAGGGAGCTCGGAGTGCATGGCGAGTGCAGTCGGTTTTGATTCTTGAAACTTGTCATCAGAGAATTGTTAGCAAGGTGGACTTGGGGGCCAACGTTTTGGTTATTGTTGGGTTGTTGGAAAAGTCATGATGCATTTTTGCAACGAAAAACAGAAAAAAATACGTCATGACTTTTCCGACAACCCAGTAGTTCCCTTTTCCAGACAAATTTAAGGTCCACTAATGGATTTTAATTGCACTGCCTTTTTCTGCCAAGAGTGGGGATAGTGGAACTTAACTTGATAGTAAAGGAAACAGAAGTCCTTCGTTTGGCTCCTGATTGTTTCTCAATGAAAATTCTGCTTCATCCTAGGAATGATGTGTTTATCACATTTGAAACCTTTTAGTCAAGAAGCTACCGCCTGAACGATGTGCTTTGAGATTAGTGCATGGTTTTCTCGTAGATTTGGTGGGCTGTAATTCTCTCAAAATTGCAAAAATTTCATAAAGATTGAATTCCTGCAATTGAAGCAATTGCCTGTGGATTTGACATGATAAATGTTGGTTGGGGACAACACATTGATTTTCGTTACATAGCTGTGGAACGTAGGCATACTCTGCGTATCCATTTAATGAATTATTGCGTTTAAAGATGTCTTTGGACCCTCCAAGCATATGTATGTGACACTAGATTTTTCAGATGAATTTCTTAGAAGAATAGATAAGAGTTGTTCCCAAATATCTGAACAAGCTAAGATGGGAATGGAGACTGCCTGACTAGGATCGGGTTTTGCCTTCGTGGATGACTTCATCTAAAAATATAAGGAAAAGCTCTTTTGTTTTTCACTATAACGCTATATTTTTGTTGAGGTTGTTACTGAGTAAAGTAAATAAGAACTAAAATATAATCTTAATTGCTGCAGGGGTGCTCACTGTAATTAGCAGTCATGTTTGTGGGTGTTTCCCATTGCTTGCAGTGCCTTCCTGTCTCTCCCATGTTTGGCAAACTCCTTATCTGTTAATTTCCAGATGAAACACCTCTGTAATGGCTTCTTTCATCTGCTGGGCAGAGGTTGCTCTTCTTCAGTGGTTCCATTACCTGTGAATCGTCTATTATAAACATAGCTATCCATTCTACCTACTCTGCAGCCATCTCACAATGTATTATAATTGTTTATATGTCTGTTGCTCTCTTTTCTCCAGCAGATACTGAGTTTTTCATGGGAAGAAATGACGCCTGAGCCACTGTTTTAATATCAGCCCCTTAATTAGGACCCAGAATATGGTAGGCTCTTTAGTTGGGAACATACACAACATTTCCTGTATCTACCTTTAATTCATTTTAATAACCACTGCTGTTGAACTTGAATTAGACTTTGATGGTGTAAACAAAGCCAGCATGTCTGATAATTTTACATGGATGTGCTAGATATAATAAAGAGGCTGATTAAAGACCCACTAAGTTCAATTAAGCAATGTTATGCTCTCCTCTGCACCAATAAATCAATTTAAAATCATTTTCATTATGCTTTTTTCTGAAAAGGCAATCTCGTGAATACTTCTTTATCAATACCTAAATATGTTATATACCTGATATAACCACTGATTGGCTTTGAGAGGTTTTGTGTGATGGAAAGGGTATAGAAGGAATAAGATTAGAAAGGGCTTTTAATCTTCCGTGCTGCTTCTTGTAATTTTGTAAACACGCATCCCATACATGTCAGTAAAAATAATTCTATGCCTTTATTAAAACTTCAGTATCTTCATTTATATTTAGAGTGGTTGCAACATAAAATTGAAACCTGAGAGTTGTGAAGGATATAAAGTCATGTTTTAATAGAGAAACTAAATTGCTCCTTCAAAGAGCCTATAAAACTGAAAAGCATTCATTATAAATGTAATAAAAACTTATGAGTCCCATTTTATTAAAACTACACCCAGTTTCCTGAAGGGGCTGGATCATTTAGAGGTAAACCAGTGACACTTTATGTCTAGCAACACATTTTATGTGAGATAAGATATCTACTGAAATGAGGCTGGTGGTTTTAACATGATCCCTAATGGACATCCATTCATATGGTAAGAACAATTTTTACTTTAGCAGAGTTTGCTGCCTCTGATAAAATGCACCCAGATCAGGTTAATGACAATAGCCAATTGCTTACTACTCTAAGTTCCTTCGAAATAGACCAGTAGTGAAAGTAAAGCTTATGCTTTATCTAATTGGTGTGTTACATCATCCTATCATTCTGTACAATTCTTACTCAAGTCAAATTATATAGATTAACACTGTTACAGGATAACAACGTCTAGTCATTATTGTTGGCCTGTTCTTTCAGGTACAGTAATATTTTTAGTGTCTTAAAGGAGAATCATTCTCTGCTAGTCTTTGGCTGTTTTTTAGTGTTTTTAATTTTTCCATATTTCATATTTGACTCTAATTTACATATCCCAAACACATATTTCCATATTATTTTAATTGATTATGGTTACATTCACAATAGTGTTTATAAAGTGCAAGAGGGACAATAGTGAAGTGACAGCTAGGTTGTCCAGTTACTCTTAGTTTTAGAATCAAATAGCTTTAAAGAGACACTTGCATGTTTAAATGAGAAAATTGAAGTATTTGAGTTAATATACATAGGTCGTATTGATTTACTCGGAAAATAAGGCAGGGTTTTTGGTAAATGGCAGCAGAGTACGAGGGTGATTATTCCAGTTCCTTCCATGAACAAACCCCATGTATAAATCAGTGGAAAATAATGAAAAAAGGGCAAAAATTATATCAATAGCACAAGTAGGAAACAATTTCAATTCCAGGACACAGTGATTAATATATTTGTGAAATTCAGTAGAATTTGGACCACACTGACAGGACACTGAGAGGTGAAACATACTCTTCCAGACCCTCACCCGTTCGTACGTACCTCTGAAAATGTTTTATTCTCTGCTCAAACATCCAATTCAGTAGATAGAGCTGTGTGCACTGTAGTAAATATTGAAGAGGTTACAAAGATCGTAAGAGTGTTCTTTCTAAGGGCTTCCAATCTATAGAGAAAAATGCGACAAGGACATACTATTGTAAGGCCAGGTGTAAGTATTATGGGCACGTTAAGTCCCATGCTGTAGGGCTTCCAGTAACCAATGAGGACTGGGTGAGAAGGGCTTTGTGAAGTAGCATTTGCAATGGTGTCAAAAGCAGGCTAATATTTCAGCAGCTAGTGATGGAGGAAGAAGATGTGAGCTGTGGAGGATGTAAAGATCATGGCAGAAATCTACAGGGCACGTTTAAGGAGTACTTACACATATGCATATACACCTGGTTTGGTTGCACCACGAGATACATGCTGGTGAGTAAGAGTCACTGCTTCATGATGAGCCAGGGTTAACCAGAGGGACCGGGACTGTCACGGCAAGGCCCTGGGAGTGCAAGGTCTCAGCGGAACCACACAGGTGATAATGACACTTGTGCAGGTTAGGAGAGCCAGACTCTGAGAGCACTTCCTGAGTTCCTCTGAGCCCGGGGGTACGGCCCCCTCCTGACCTGCGTGCCCACCCACTGTGTTGCCCAGTTCTGAGGGCTGGCCTGCAGCCACATTTAGAGGACTTGTCACGCCCGGTTCGGCCAGTGTTTTTGCAGAGTAGATAGAACATTTTCTTCTTTTTCAAAAAATAAGTAGAAGCAAATCCTTGCTTATTCTCCTATTAGTAATTACATTCTTGTGTCCTGGAGAACAAGAAAAGAACACATATCTCAACATGCATTGGGATCCTTGGAGAAAAATTATGATTAAAACCTAATATTCCTAACCTTATTGATATAATCTCCATTATTCTGTGCAACATCATCTGTGTCCTGATTTCTAAATTATTGTCAATCAATGTTTTTTTCTTCCTGTTGGTTACTGTTGTTAATGTAAAGCAGACATTTGCCTCAAACTACCAGCTAATGTGTGAAAATTCCAAAGTATGAAGAACCTTTTAATTTGAAAGTAATGGCTGGACATCAAGAGAAACTTTCAGAGTAGCAAAATTATTTTAAACCGTTGGAACTTCAATTTCAGCATTAGAATTAGGCCCGATTATCATTTGATAGAATGTAATAGTGCTGACTAAACACACAGTCTATGGCGTGCTAGTTCGGGGGGTTTTAATGTGATTATTTTTTCCATCTTTCCCACTGGTACCCCCTCTAAGGTTTATATTTAAGTATCTTCCTCATTTTTAACTGATGACGTATTCTACTTTGGTTTGTTGAATCCAAATTTTATATTTTTATATTTGTTTACCTTTAAACAATGTATGGAGATTACCTCATCAGATAATTAACTATATTGCTCTGAGAATTCTTTTCCTATAAATACTTGGTTCATTTATAATCGATTGGCTTATGGAATCTTCATGATGATTGCTGTATTTCTTCAACATTGTCAGTATTCTTCAGGTGATGTAAAAGGATATCTCATAATTTCAATCTGTCTTCACGGATTCTAGAGAATTCATGGAACTTTGGGGCAGCTTTGTAATAGTGAAAAACTGGAAGTAGGTCAAGTCAGCCTTAATAGGGGTGAAACAAATTGTGAAATGCCCATTCAATGAAATACTACACAGCTATGAGAACCAATGCATGAGTTTTATATGTACTGTTAAAGAGAGATGTCTAAAATATATTTTTAAGTCAAAAAAGTAAAATGTGGAACACAAATAGTGTGCGTGCATTTATGTAAAGATAAAGCTATACAGATACATAAATAACAAACATATATAAAGAGAATTTTTTAAAGATTTCCAAGGACCCATTAACAATGATTACTTTTGGGGAAAGCAACTAGGAAAAATGAAAGAAATAGATTTTTATGTTCATTTCCTATTTCTGTGCACTGCTTTGATTTTTGTTTTGTTTTTTTGTTTTTTTCCCTTTCTCTCCCTCTCCCTTCCTCCCTCTCTCTTTCTCTCTCTCTGTTTTTACAATGAGCATGTAATACTTTTAAAACTGAAAAGCTTTTTAGAAAAACCCATTTACTTACAAAACAAAGGAGGCTATTCTTTTGATGTCCTCCATAACCTTTTTTGAATGAAAATTCATAATTTTCGAATTTATGATAATAGTAAGAAAGCTTTAGGAAAAATACTATATTGTTTTAGTTTAAAACTTCTAGTGCTGAGTGAGTCATTTTTTTTTTTGTAAATAAAAAGTGTTTCTAGTTTGATTTTATTGTTTGATTCTGAAAACAGACCTAGGCCTCTGCTTGTGTGATGTCAAATGGAAGGTTACTACTGTAAAGGAATTTTGTTCTTTTGAATGAACAAGGTAATTTTCTTCTTCATTTTAAAGTAATTATCTTGGTTATTTAGTCCTAGTGATGCCAGAATTAAACATGGTATAAAAAATTAGATTTGATTGCATTTTGCACCATTTTATTCCTATTGCGAAGGTAACTTTATAGATTTGAAGAGACCTCAGGTAAGTTTTTTTGAGTGTGTTGATTTTAATTTATTTAATAGTTTTCTGATAACTTCTAAAGATTAAATCTATAATGTGCGGGAACGAACATCAATTTGGAAATACATACTTGTGAAAACATTCTCCTAGCACAGTTAAAATAAATGAGATTAAATATGTAAAGCTCCCTAAAGAAGGACTTGGCCACATAATACACCATAAAAATATTTGTGTGCGTGTGCGTGTGTGTGTGTGTGTGTGTGTGTGTGTAAAAATAAAAATCCATTCATAATAAAAATTATACATAAAAGGTAGTATGACAATTGATAAAGAAACACAGTTGAAATTTGACACTGAATTTTGACTCTTTCCTTTGCATAAACATTGACTTCTCCCACTGGTAAGCCTCTTATGAACTTCCGGCCTGAATCATTCTCATTTCTTGCAAGTTTATGCATTTATGAAATTAGTCTTCAGAAGCAGCTGATAATGTCGGTTCAGCTTGTAATGAGATCATAGAAACTGGCATCACTTAAAACAGAACTGATAAGTTATTAAAAAATTGTTTCTAGCTTCTTATTCCATCTTCCATAAGTATGACTGGGTTTTAGGTTTCTACTGTTCTTATTACTTTAAATTAAAGTAAATGGTGTTAATCTAGCAGATTTCATAAAATCTTCGTGATTCTATGTAAGTAGAAATGGAAGCCAAAAATACATTGCTTGGTGCATCTTTCATATATTTTAAAATGTAAGTTTTATGTGGTACCTATTACTTCTTTAAAAACTAACATATTAAGTAACATACCAAACATTGGCAGTTTTGTGTTATTTTAAAATAGTTTACACTTTTTAAACAACTCAAAAATGCATTATTCAAAGCTTGTTATACCTACAAAAATATAAAGAATATATTTCTACATATGGAATATTGCCTCTGAAAATAAGTTCAATTTTGTTTTATTGCAATTGTTTTGGATAATTTAAGTGAACAGCAATCTAAGCTAGAAATTTAGTGTCTGCATGCCACATATAATTATAGAGGTGAATACAGATGGAGCTAGATGTTGTGATTTGTACCAGAAGGTTGGAAATAATGGTAGACCTGCCCGTCTCACAGACCTGGTGAAGATAATTTATAAAAGGGATTTCATAAAGGAAATGTTTTAGGGGTTACTCTTTTATTTAGAAATGAGTACTGATGTTTTTATCAGCTGCATATGAATTTACTGGATGTGAAGAGAGAAGTACTATTCAACTGCAAACACTTATTGCATACTTGCTGTGTACATTGTGCTGGGCGGTGAGTATAGTGATAAATAAGGTGAGGTTTTTGCATTGAAGGAGCTCATAATTATTAAAAGGGCTGGGGTGTTAAAAGCAAATAATTATGATGCAGAATAACAAATGTTACAAACCTATATAGACTAGTAGTACAAAGCGGGGATTGATTCTGCGGAGACCTCAGGGGTCCTTCTCCCAGGTTGTGCTTGAAGCAGGATAAATAATGGTTAACACAGCAAAATTGGGTAACGGTTACCATAGGTAGACTGGGATTAGGTACACATTTGTTCTGTTAGGAAAAGCCTGCTCGTAAATGGAGGAGGAGGTCAGTGCTCGTTTATTAAATGTTTATTGAACAGCCATGAAGCACGCGTTTTGTGTGAGCCACGGAGAGGCCAGAGCGCCGAGAAGGCCTGGCGCCTGGTCTGAAGGAGTGCACCGTCCCGCAGGCGTGAGCCTGAGTGCTGGGCTTAGGCGGGTGGGCTGTGAGGACTGGGTGCCATCTGCCCCGGCAAGGGTATAACTGCGAAATCCCGAGACAGCTGTGACCTTAGAAGTCATTTGTTCTCTTGGGTACTGAGTTAAAAATGGACTGACATGAAAGAGGAAATTTTAAGAAATCAATAGTATCTTAAAAACACTTATCTGACGTGTCTTGATGACTTACAGTCAGCTAATGGGTAGGCCACAGTATAGATAATGAGAAACTGGCTCAAAGGGAGTGCTGTGAAACAGTAGGTGCAGTCAAGTGATATGAAAAGGGATCAAACTTATACTGTCTACAAATGCTATTGGCTAACCCACCTACTCTCTTAACCAATCAACACATGTCCTAGGACATTCCCTGTTGATCTCTAGGTCATTGTCTGCTCACACGAGGAGACGTTTTCCATTCTGGCCCCAACACTCTCTAGGCAAGAGCCCCGGGTATTGAGGACTTCCTGTGCTCAGGACTGTATTTAACACCCTTTTTCTTCTCCTTAATCTCAAATAATCAACCTTGAGAATTATAAAACTTGGGTGAAACAGAGCTATCTTTTTTCCTTTAAATGTTGGAAATGGGTGCTTAATGTTTTGTTCTGTTTCTAAGCGCTTTTTAGGTTTTTCATTACAAATCTTTACCATAGTGTTGCACCATAAATTCCCTCAATTTCATTTTTACTATAACGTCTTATAAAATGGTTGTTTTATTTTTCAATCACAGTTGACATATTATATTAGTTTCAGGTGCACAACCTTATCATTTATACAACTTACTAAGTGATCACCCCATCAGCCTATTAATAGTACCCATCTGACATCACCACACACAGTTATAGAATACTATTGACTGTCTTCCCTATGCTGCGTTTTACATCCCTGTGACATTTCATAACTGGCAATCTGCCCTATTTTACCGCACCGTTAAATTAATTCATCCATTCATTCTTACCTCACTCGTTCCTGGAGTGGGAGAAAGGCGTTCGGGCTCATTGTAAGGAGGAAGCATCACTTGTGCTCTTCCGTCTGCTTCTGATCAGCTTCCTTTTGTATTTTAATTTCTCCCCATTGCCCTGAAATCTTTCAAAACAAGAGGATATTTCTCCTAAAATACCAATTTCCCCTAAAACTTCTCTTTCTTCTGTCTTCTTAAAAATAGTTGCTTTTTATTCAGTATCTCTATTTATGCATCTGCTATTAATATTCCACCCAACTGCAGTCTGGATTCTGCCCGAAGCATCCATTCTACTCAAGCAGAACTCACCAGGGTGGCCATGGACTTGAGAATGCCACAGCTCAGCCGCCTTGCAGGTGCTCGCTTGCTGCCCGGGCTGCATGGTCAGCCACCCACCCCCTCTCTGAGCCCCTTGCCTCCTCAGCCACTCACCACAGCCTCTTCTTATCTCTGTGACTTGTTCTTGTTTGCTTCTTCCAATTTTCTTCTGCTTTCAAAAGTGGCTCTTCACTTGAGCTCTGTATTCGAGCTTCCTTTTTTACACTTTGCACTCTCTTGGGCACTCACTTCCCTTGATTAAACTGCCGGTATGACCCCCAAATGCAGAGCCCTTCTCCAGACGCCTCCTTAGCGCTGTCTGGATGGACCTGGCACTCCAAGCTTGCTATGTTTCAAAGCCCTGACCGATTTATGTCTGATGTCGGTTAGAATTGAGGCTTCTCTCTTTCAAAACACATGCTTCATGCAAGTTTACTAAGATGAAATATTTCTCATATGAAGTTTTATTGGAAGAAGTAAGTGTAGTGTTTTTATTCTAAAGCATTTGCCTTTGACTTTAAATGAAATAAATGGGGCACGGGACCTCATCATATTTTCAGGGTATCAGGTAACCTGACCGTGGCTGTTGAGGGTTATGAAAGTTCACTGTTGCTTTCTGAGTTTGTTGGCTTCCGGAAGGTGTGAGAGAAAAATGCCTTCTTCCGCCTGGATACACAGTTGATCAGGCAAATTCTAGGCGACACCAGCAGTGAGGTGCCCTGTGGAAGGGAAACTTCATTTGTTCCCGTTTCTTTCGGCGGGATCTTGATAAACACAGGCTTCTGTGTGGGCACCTCCCTCTCCAGCCTCTGTCAACAATCCCCCTCGTCTGCTTCCCCCACATAGTTCCTGGCTGTAGGAAGAAACGAATAGCTGTCTTTTGCAGAATACATGCATTTCTTCTTAAATAGCAATGGGAAGGAAACAGAATTAGGGCGGGGCGGTAGGTGGCCTGGCTTCCTTTTGTAAAGGTACTCGCTGGTACTAAGACATGTTGAAAGGTAAGAGATGCTAGAATCTTCTTTCCTTAGAAACTGGACTGTGCTGCTAACCTAACACACTTCCAGGTCAGCAGGAAGGGATACACAGTTTATTTTCCTGCAGGGGTTTGCTGTGAAGAGTGCGTTTGAAGTCAGTTCCAGCCAAGGCAGTTTGTCTCAAAGTAAAGTATGCAGGTGGCCTGTGCGTATTTAAACAGCAACATTTTACCTAGTTTTAGATTTTAACTATGTTTCTGGAAGCATTCTGTTAGCAAATGTGTCTGTGATGGAACAAATGCATTTTACACGCATCGATGGGATTTCAGTTGCTCTGTGAGACTAAGTAAAACAGTTCACCTGTTTTTGCTTTGGTTCTCTTACCTGCACTTTGGGGGAGGAATATTTGCAAAGAACATTAAAAACATATTAAAAATGCAAAAATGATGTAAATTGCAGTAAGTCATTTGTCTACGTTACACTGAAAACTTGTGAGCCAGGCAGGCTAGCCCTTGGAAAATATTGTGAGTCTCCGTGGCTTCTCATCTTAGCACCTCGGATGCTCTCGGCTCTCCCATTTCAAATGGGCGCTGGTCAATCCTTTCTAGTCTCCAAAGCCTGCTCTAAGGGAGAGGAAGTAGCATGACTGATGTTCTCTGCGTCAGACTTTGTGTTCGATGTTTCACACAGATTCCCTCTGAGTTAACTAAGATGACTATCAAATTTGTGGCACAAGCTCTCTCCTTCCCCAACTTCAAATTTCTGTTAGTCAAACTGCCTAGTCGAGATTGCCGTGAACTGTCTTTACCTTCCATTATGGCATACACAAACCCCTATGCTCCGGCCTACATGGACTCATAATCTTGCTCTGTATACAGAAGTGGTGCGTCCACAGTGGTCAAGAGTGTGGCTTTTGAAGCCAGACTATTGGGGGAAAGCAAGGCTCCAGAGATCATCAACTGCCCAGGTCACGTATCATCAGCGACATACGTGTATCTACTGAAAGGGTTTGGACCTGAGCGTGAGTGACTCCAGGGCTCATGCTGTCAACCACTGTTGTTTGCCCTGATTCTATTCTATTAGTGCATAAAAAAGTGAAATCTTTCCAGTAATCCTGCATTTTTTTGTTATATGCATCATATATTTTATGCAGAACAGAAATAATTTTCACTTTTGGTGAGTCTTAAAAGTATATCCTATGATAAAATGAAGAAGCTCTGTAATCCAGATTTGGTGACTAGATTAAATCAAGTAATGCTAGATTTAATTTTAAATTGAAGCCTGCTGGACTAGTAGGAATCAGACAAAACTTGTTTTTTCTTAGATGTCATCGTTTACCTTGAACATGAAAAATAGATCAAGTAGTTAGAATGCTTAGAGGAATAAAAAATAATAACCATCACGATTCCCTGGAAATAAAAGGAAATGATAAAGTGTACACCTACCAGCTCAGTGATCAGTGACTTTAGCTATTGGCCAGACATTTAATTTAGTGTAAAAAATGGTGTGAGACGATGCATTAAAGTTTATATCTGCAGTCAGTTTTTGTACCATTATTTATTTTGATATACTGACAACTGGCCACTTTAATTTGCACTGGAAACACAACTAAAATTATCTTATGAACATATGTATTTATCAGCAACCCCCCACCAGCCCCCCAGAATTGTCCTGTTTAAAAAAAAAAACACCTTTTATACTCGAACAGATACTTTAAAGCTAATGTATGATAGCAATTTGCTTGAACAAGGGTTTAGATGAGGACAGGCATCCTTTTCTCTTCCGAGATAGAATACGTCTTGTCCTCCTACCCCCAGCACTTCTGTGCCCCGTCCCTAGAGTGGGCTGGAGGTAGAGAAATGACTTCAGGCGAAGTCAGCTCGAGACCTTAAACTCTGTGAAGAATGGCGACTCTCTGCAACTTCACTGCATGAAAAATACCACCTAATTCTCTTACCTTCATGTTGGCCCTCGTGTTTTTTTTTTACTTTTTGTTGAAGGATGCTGTCGTTTCTTCAGTATTTGGAGGGTTTAGGAGAATGGGGACAAATGCATCCTTCTTGTTTCGGTTCCTTTCTGGACGTGGGTTATCTGTGAGAGGACACTGAAAGGAGACTCTGTGCGTAGGGTGTAAAAACATTACAGAAAAGCTCTTGAGGAAGCGACTCTGCCGTATTTATTAAGCGTGAGTGCAGTATTTCTGGCCATTAATGTGGACTAATTTCCTTTCTGGCAAGCCTTTGGAGTACTTCACTTTTTTCATTAAAAACGTGGGCTCCATGAAAGCATGGATGTCATTCAATAGTTATCATTGATACAGGGGCCGCTCAGGCCTCTAAAGCCACAGAGGTCAAGGTTGTGCTCGGGAGACAGGTTTCTGTGCTCTTTTTAGCCCCTTAGCTGTTTTTGTAATTTTGATTGAAACCTCTGATTTCAAGGAATGTAGGGCCTTGGCTAGAAAATGGCCGCAGTAAAATGTGAATTTCCTTGTGTTTTTCTGAGTAACACAAGGGGCCTTACGGACCGCTGTCTTGAGCTCTCACCCGTGAACTACCTGAGGGCAGTGTCTCTACACAGTACTCAGTACTCAGTACTGGTCAGCGTGCTGAGTACAGCTGGCCCAGGGTGGTGATATGTGCTGACCTCCTGAGTTCACTGGGGATGGACTTCCAACTGGTTCCGACTGCGTTCTCCGCGGTGGAACCGGCTCCCTGTTCTTTCCATCTCGTGCATGCACCCCTCCCCCACTCAGCGTCTCCACGTGCTTTGTCAGTAGCATGGCGCCATGTAAATACAAAATCAGGATGGTGGTGACTGATCAGGAGAAACTCGATTATAAGCCATTTTTAATAGGTCTGGTCTAAAATGAAGCAAGCCAGTTCGAGAAAGGTTCTTGGCTTAAAAATACCTTCTTTGGGGGAAGTGTTTCTTTTGAACAAGGAGACCTGCTGATTCTACAGGATTGATGACTACATAGCGAGCCAGTATGAGGAGTGACACGAGTCGCTCTTTCTAGGGGGATGTCAAGAAGGCCACATTTATCAAGTGGCCGCTCTCTGGGCCCCTTCCCGACACACACACACACACACACACACACACACACACACACACCTGTGATAATTTGTATAGGCACAGTAGGAGGTCAACAACTGATATTAGAAGAAGTAGAACAATATACTGTAATAAAAGTTATGTGAACGTGGTCTCTCTCTCTCTCTCTCTCTCTCTCTCTCTCTCTCTCTCTCTCTCTTTCTCTCTCTCTCTCTCTCTCTCTCATAACTGATCTGATAACTGAGAAAGCCACTAAATGACTAACGGCAGGTGCTCGACAAAGGGCCGAGTCACATCCCAGGCGAGTCGGGCGGGTGGTGGTGGTGGTGGGGGGACAGTGGGAGATTTCATCACGTTGCTCAGAACTGTGATCAATTGAAAATCTATAAATTGTTTATTTCTGGATTTTCCTATAAAATTCATAGAACCATATGACCTTTGACTAAAATGTTAAAGATTTGAATGTACTCTTTTTTTGTTTGTTTGTTTTTGCTTTAGCTGAGCCATCCTGCCACCTGTTGGCAGCTCAGTGGCAGCTCAGCTCGGGCTGGGAATCGAACTGGCAACCCTGTTGCTCAGAGCTTGCACTCTTGAGCAAGCTCTTAACCAACTGAGTGACTCGGCTGGCTCATGATTTGATATCTTATAATTTAGGATTATATTTTTCTTTTCTGATTTATATTTATATAGTTATTTATATAGTACTCACTACAGAATTTAGAATAAAGTATATTTTCCTACCTTTGAACAAGCTAAGCAAGCTAATCACTTGTTTCTGATTGTACTTCTCTTATTTAATCTAAAATTCTTAGAACCACTGAAATAAACATTTGAATGACCAAATTGATTGGACAGAAATGCAAAAGGATGTGGCATATAGCATATATATATATATACATATATATATATATATGTATATATATATATACATATATATATAATTTGTGTTTAATTGCTAGGTCTTTTAGAAATAAATCCTTGGAAGTAATATGCTTAGAACTCATGGATTTTTCTCATTTTGCTGTTGTTTCTAGATCTTTAGTTCCCATGCCTCCTGACACTCGGACTTATTTCTCTCTGTATATGTTGTTTCCAGTTCCTTAATGCAATGAACACAGTTAGGAACAGTCTGAAGAAAGAGGCCTGTGAGTGATGGGTGATTGCTTTTATGTATTAGCGCTGCCTGGGGAGGCTCTCATTAACATACACAGCATGGGGAATTTTTGCAGCTACACAGAGCTCAAAAAACCCTCTGCAAAGCGAACGTAATTGTTTATGTCTCAGTCGCCTATTTTGGAGATTTAAAGGACATGAAGATGGCTTCTTGGGGCAGGTGGGATGCCATATGGCACAGGCACTGGACCACTGCCATCGCTATAGAGACTTACCGAAGCTTCCCCTTGTAGTGGGCGTGATAGGAGTTCTTGGACCGTTTCCATTCAGAGATGACATTCATGTGAGGCCCGGCAATAACGCTACGGAAAAACACCACAAAACAGCGACTGTTGAGAAAGAGGCTTCTTGGCTTTATACATACTTATCGATAGGACCTGAAGGAGCATCTTTATTTAAACATGGACTTTGTTGGACTCAAAACGTTTTAACATTTATTCACTTATTACACAAATTTCATACAAACACATTGTTGGGTAACTTTGGGGTGGGGATGGGGGCAGGGGATATAGTTACAGTGGTTTCCTATACACGGAATGCTCCTGAATTCAGAGTTTATGTCACACACACACATTTACGCATCGATGGATAGCTGTGAAAGATGGCATTGTCTGATGGAAGGCATACCATCAGGTCTGATGGAAGGCATACCAGAAGTGATGCTGGTGCCCCAGTCCTGCCGTTTACACAGCCCCTGCCTCACCAGGTGCCCTGTGCCGACCTTGAGGCGGGCGAAGGAGCTGCCTTTCTGGTCCTTCTTGCTACCAACTGCTCCTCACGGTCCCTGCCAGGAGTGAGACCAGAAGCTCTAGAGAAGAAGGCAAGGGAAGCTTTTTCAGTGCTTGAGAGAACGACTGGGCATGTCTTTGTTTAATGGAATGTGGGGAAATTGAATATTTGTAATTACATCACGGACTTCCAATGATCGATATATATGTATTCTGGAATACTAAACATAATTCATTCTATATAATACAATTTTTTGTAAATAATGATACCTTTGAGGCTATTTGATATGGAAATTGACACTTCAAAATAATTTTAGGTAAAGATTAAAGGACATTGAAGAACCTTTTCTTATCAACTCAGTTTTCCCTATTTTTCTTCTTATTTCTTTTTGATTCCTAAGGTAGAATCATAATTTCTCTCAAGAAGACCCTGGAGTACTCTTTAAGTCTTCATGGCTTCTCATACACCTGTAATAAGTAGTGAACTATTTTATATATATATATATATATATATATATATATATATATATATATATTTATATAAAGTATTTCATTGATGGATATATAATATAATAACTACCATTATTTATGGGCACTTTCTATTTTCATAAATGAGCTCCACACTTTATATTTTCCCTATTATTGTGACAATGGTGCAAACTAGATGCTGTAGTTTCCATTTTATGAAGGCAGAAAATGAAACCAAGAGAAATTAAGTAACTTCCTCAAGTTCTCACAGACAGATCCATTAAGTGGCAGAATCGGGTTTTGAAAAACCATTATCCGTTGAACTCTGGAGATTTGCATGTTCTTTCCTTCATGCCTAAAATTCTGTCTTTGGTTTCATGGCACATATTTCACAGGGATTTATAATTTCTTGATTCAGGCATTTGCCATTTTGAGGTGAAAGGACCAATGTGATCTACAGATATGCCCTATGGAAGGAATTGCTCTTTGAACAACAATGACAAAATATCTTCTAATGAGAGGTCATGCTACTGAGAAACAAGGTACAATATAGCTGTCTAGGACAGTGCCCGGCCAGCGTCCGGCTGTAAGCCTGAGAACGTCTCGTCTGCTTTTCCCAGATAAGCTTGGATGCCTACGCAGTCATTTCCGTTTATAAGTCTCTGTGGACAGAGTTTGCTGTATCAGATCTGAAATGATAGAAGTGGATCCCAGTAAAGTGAAGCCCAGGAAGCTAAGGCCTAAACTATAAACTCTTTCTTAAAAACTTGTTTCCTCACTGAGCTTGCCAATTTCCATAATTACTCAGAGGCAATTAAGTACTTTAATTAGTTTGATCTTTATGGAATTTCCAGCATATTTTTGTTTTGTAATTAGAACTGAATTTGAGTATATGACTAATATCCTTTATAAAGACTTATTACATTAGCATGCATCAAAATGGCTTACTTCCCTTCCAGGATGGAGATATTTTATTGGCATAATTTTTACATGCATTTCATGAAATTTCAGCGTTCATACATTATTACTTATTTGAAATACCACACCATCCATCTGCAGGCAGCATGGGGTTAAGTCAAACATAATGGCTTTTCTTCATTTTTTTGGTTTAGATGCAGCCACAAAATAGACATTTAAGATCCAATTATACATAATATGTTTTGACATTTAATAAAAATGATACTTTAAATTTTTGGTGTAAAATAATTGTTAATATAAAAGTTTATGTAATCTAGCAAGGTACCAATTTAAGAAAAAAACCTGCCAATCTGTATCTGTAAGATTTGGCATTCAACTCACAAATTAAGTTGATTTGATTAGTGAATTGCTGACTTCCAAATTCCAATTTATATAACCACTCGAGAGATTCTAAACTGTGGAGAAACTAGCCAGAGTTCTCATATTTTCTTTTGCTCATCTCTGCTTCTGAGTGCATTGGATTTATCTGTAGGATCAGGTTTTTCTTATTTGCAGCTAAATCTAGTAAAATCATGACTGCCCTAGATTCATACCACACTCTCACCTCCACCTTCCAGCCCTGAACTATAATATTTCCTCTGAGGACCACGATGGGGCTTTTAAAATATTTCCTTAACCCACGTTTTCATCCCTGGGGGTGCTTCATGCTCTATTCTAGTTCTCATTTTTCAAAGTTCTGTTCCTTTTTTCCTTTTCAGTTGATAAATAAACTGACAGATTCTATCTTGACTCCAAGCTGACTGCTTTCTTGAGTTTCCTAGAGTTTGAGGAATCCTTTGACTGGAAAGCCTCGCAGACGTGGTGAGGCTTGGGCTCACAAGCAGCTGGGCTCCTCGGATAATGAGTCCTGTGGAGACGTGGGGACAGCCGCCAGCTTCCTCAGATCTAATGGCGCCTAAGAGGGGTAAAACCTGGAGGAAGCAGAAGCTAGAAAATAATGGACTCGGTTCCATTAGTGCCATGTCCCCGGTAGATGGGAATTCATCCTGCCCCAGACTTCTGTTGAGCACACCGAGTCACTGAGTCCTGAAAACATAACAGTGACAAGCATTTAAACAGAAAATACTGAGGATGGACTTGGAAAATAAAAAGAATCTGCATTTTATGTAGCCAGCCCACTCATTCCCTCTTCTGCCACTCAGGGGAGTGAAGTTTAAAAATCTCTTTTTTATGCCTTGTATTTATTTGTATGCTTATTTCTTTTATTGAAATGCGGAATGGCTGCATGTATTGAAATGTTTATTCCTAAAGCTTTTGAATCCAAATGATTTTATTCATCCCTAGTCTGTATGCACGCAAGGTTTGAGCACGTCTGAAGTGACAAGTTAGCTAGCTCCAAAACTTGTAGCTGTTGGTTCTCTCTAAAGATGTAATCAGAAACCTCTGAGCGACAAGAAGTCCTTAGTCTACTGTATTCTTGTGTTAGCTTTTATCCGCCCATTGAAAGAGAGTTTCGGGCAATGATTTGTTATGGTTTGTGGAATACAACGAGATTAAATCATGGTGGTCATTTGGTTAGAATTCTATAAAACCTTTGCATTTATCACAGCATCCACATTCAAAACTGTCAAGTTCAACAGTGTGTTGTAGCGCAACGGAGCCTTTCTGTGTGGGTCTCATTGATCACCTAGCTTTGTACTCACTGCTGTGCTAGTGAGTACACACTCACAGCCAGGTGGGAGCTGTGCATGTGGGGCCGTAGCCTGCGGCTCACCCCCCAGGAATGTATGTATGGGCCCCTCCACATCTTCTTTTCAAACCATTACCTATGTCTGCATTTCAGGGTGCCTAAGCACAGGATTCACTCATTGATCACGCCTATTTATTGAACGCTTCTGAGGTCTCAGGCAGTATTTAGAGCATTGCATGTGTAACGATGGGCATTCACAGAGCTTACAGTCTTTTAACATAAATAAGAAAATACCAGAATAGTGAAAAGACAGCAAAGGTATAGAAATATTCATTAGAAGCATGTTTCAGTATGTGGTTAGGGGCAGTATTATCTGTTCCAATATTATCTCCATGGAAAACCCCATGAAGATATTGCTTTATTTATTATCCAACTAACCACAGCAGGAGAAATTAGGCTCAGTGATCTTAAGACATTATGTGTATCTTAAACGTATGTGCAAATTGTCCACTAGCAATAAAAATAATATGGTAATACAGACATCAGGTAAAGTATACCCCTAATTATATTTAAATAGGTTTACATCTAGTGATAATAATGGTAAGATAATATAGTCATAATGGTATAATAGATATTATGGAAATAATGGTATAATACCTGGTGGTTGTAAAAGCTAAATATCCTTTTTCCAATAGCATCAGCTAAGCACCATAATATGTGTTGTTGTAATATGCTAAGTTTAACTTTAAAAAAAATAACATTTTTCTATCCTGGAAATATCATAGGAACCTTATATACAGTATGCTAATTTTTTTCTTTATGAAATGAAGCACATATTCCATATAAAGCAGCCAAAATTAAGAAAAAAATGGAGGCTTTGTCAGTATATGTGCATAGTTGAATTGAAAATAATTATTACTTTTCATTTCAGCATAATTTTATTATTTGGTTCTGCGATTCATAGGAAGGTGCTTGGTTCTCGTGGGTATGTACATCCCCTAGTTGGTGGAAATAGCAATATGAGAAGGAATTAGCATATTCAAGCACATACTGTGTCACACTCGTGGTGTCAGGTGACTTCTTATTTGATTGTCATTGTCACCCCATTTTTATGCTAAAAGAGCGTGCAAACCCAGGCCAATGCACACAGGGCATGTGGAAGCTGGAATCCAACCTCCAGCCCTCCCCATCCAAGCACATGGCAGGCCACACCCCCTCAATGTGTCATGAAGTCTCCCACCCCATCTTCCCATCATCCTATTTGATGTACCTACATGTGAATAAAAGCAACCAACCTCACAGTATCTAACTTTTAGACAACATTTGGGGCAAAGGCTAACCCAGGCAAATTAAATTTGTGGGTCATCTCCATAGGTCATTATAACAATGATTTTAGTTTATTCGTGGACCAAAGGATCTACAATTAGCGCATAGCAACATTGATCTTTAGTTTTATATTCTCTCTCTTACTCTATTTGACACCTACACCTTTGACATTTGGAGATGTGTAAAAAAACAGAAAATAATAATTAACAGTTGAAGGGCAAAGAAAAAAGGACACATTTTTAAAAGCTAGGGCAGTTTGGAACTCAGTAATTAAGTTTTTGTTGTGGTGACAAACTTCCTCTAACCATTTTCTTATGAATTTCTTATGTAGTACTTTCAAGATCTAATATTTGTCCTATTATTTTTTGCATCTACATTCACCAATGAACTTGAGTATTGCTAGTCATCAAATGAGGTACATATTCAGGAAGAAAAGTATTGTATGAATAAAGGAAAAGCTATTAAGGGGACACAGATTCTCTGCTTCTTTCTAATTTTCATTGTTTAGGAAATAAACTCGATTAAGGAAACAGTGTTCCATAACTCGAAGAGAATCACTGAAACGTTATGAACAATAAGGGAATGCACACTGTGGACCATTCGTTTTTCTTTATAGTATAAATGAGTTTAAATGATTTTACATTGTTTTAAGCAGCATATTTTAATTTTCATGAATTAGCAAAAGGCGGAAGTTTGATGCCTGTTTGTCAATTTACATTTCTGAGTAGATTTACAGTATGCTTCCGACTGAACAAATGCCATCCATATGCCAAAACTAAATTTTCCGACCTTTCATTTTATATCTCACTTTATAAGATACTTAAAAAATGAAAGATACTTCTAGATCGTAATGGGGCAAATACATTTCTCCTTTTGACGTGCTTAAAATATATTTCCCGATATAAAGTCAAATATTCTGCTTTTCATAAAAGAAAAAAAATATTTTTAAACTCAAAAAAATTCCCTTATGTAAATTATTCTGTGCAGATCCATTTTGCATTTTTTTCAGATAATTTGTATACTGTGAACTATGTGATTTCTAGTGGCTTTAGTACTTCTGCAGAAACAAATTATAGATTCCTTTTAACAGCAAACCTGGGATGGTCTAAATGTGTTCTCTCCTACCCACCCCATGGGATATTATTACTTTAAAAATCTATAATTTTATAACTTAGGAATTAAAATGAAAGAATAAACTTCAATGAGTTTACCATTTATGCATCAGAGAAAGAAACCCCTGTGAAAGGATTTTGAAATGTTAGATGACAGAGTTCAGATACCTCAAATATGTGCCTCAAATGTGTGAATTCTGGGAATAATACAGTAACGACCATCATGCAATAGAAGGGTTACCAGAAAATACTTTATTTTGCCATGTCCCCCACCTTTGTATTAATCAACATTTTTTTTTGTCTTGTTTCTCACAAAAATTTTGCTATGGCATATGATTTCTGACTTCAAGAAAGTTTTGTATGGTTACTTTTTTAAGGCAAAACATTTTTTTCATTTCTAATTTGTTAATGATTTTTAAAAACAGCTGTATTGAGCTATAATTCACATACTGTACAATTCACTCATTTAATATGTACAATTAAGTGGTTTTAGTATATTTATGGATATGTGCCACCATCAGTGCTAACCATATTAGAACATTTTCATTGCCTCAAAAAGAAACCCAGCACCTGCTAGCTTTCACTGCCCCCCCCCTACTCCCCACCCCTCGTCTCTTTCATCCCAGCTGTAAACAAACCACTAATCTTTTTGTCTGTATACATCCTCCTGTTCTGGACATCTCACATGAGTAGAATCACATCATATGTAGACTTTTGTGTCTGGCTTATTTCACTTAGAGCAGTGTCCTTCAAGGTCCATCCATATTGTAGTGCGTCAGAATTTCCTTTAGGTGGATGACTAATATTCCATTCTATGGCTGTTCCACATTTTGGTTATCTGTTCACCCATTGATGTACATTTGGGTTGTGTCTTCCTTTTGAATATGGTGAAAAATGCTGCTTTGAACATTGGTGTACAGGTTTTGTATGGACGTATGTTTTCAGCTCTTGTCTACATAGATACCCAGGGATGGAATTGCTGGGCCATGGTAACTCCATGTTTATCTGTTGGATGAACTGTTTTCCAGAGCAGCTGCGCCATCTTACATTCCACCAGCAGCAGGTGTGTCTTCCAGTTTCTCCACGTTATGCACTGAATGTTTGTATTCTGCCGAAACTCATGTGTTGAACACTTAACGCCCCATGGACGTGATGGAATTTAGAGATGGGGCCAGAAGGAGGTGCTGAGGCTTAGAGCAGGTCACAAGGTGGAGCTTCTGTCGGTCGGTGTCTTAAAAGCAGTGGTGGGATGGACGTTCCCAGCTTCTATCCACAGCTTGGTTTTCCTGGTGACCAGCCTCCATCCTGAAGCTATGCTAGAGCCACCAAGAGCCACCTCATTAGAATAAAGATGATCTTATCACTTGGGAAATTCCAAAGGACTTCCGAAGTTTTGTGTCAGGAACTGGGGTCAAAGACCAAATGTTAGAACAAAAGGTGCTCTCACCACCTTTATTGTGCAGGGAGTCACACAAGTTTTAGGATCTCTGGCCAGGAGCTGGGGACTAGACCAAAATATATACTTCTTATTATATCACAATCTTATCAACTCCTTTAGGACAGATAATCTTATTTTCTTTATTTTAGAGAGGAAGGAATCAAAATGTGGTAAAACTTGAGGGCTTGCCCTCATTGCCAGGGGATAAGGCAGGATGTTTTCCATTCAGGCTGTTTTGTTTATTCTTTATCTCTTCTGGATGAAAATTGAACAGTCAGTTTAACTTTTCAAACTCAAAAGTAGGGACGTTTTTGATCCTATTGCTTGTTAAGGTAAATTTTTTTAGTTCCTTAAATATAAGTGGTGGCTTCAAACACAGTTGCCGTTTATTTTTCTGGTGCCAGGAGCCACGCATATCAGTGTGAATTCAGCTCCTCATGTGCCCGCAGACTGGGGCCCTCAGCCTCCCCGCTTTGCGTGGCTGAGTAGGTTATGGGACAGGGTGGGTAGGTTCTTCAGGGTTCTTTTTCTTGAATGTGGCCAAGCCAGGATGGGAAAAGTGGGGCTGCTTTAGCAAAACCTTTCCTTGACTTTCTGCTGGTTCTCATACTGGATGAGTCAGACATGGGAGCAAGAAATTACTAGGGCGCTGTGTGGTTAGCAAATCCTCGCCTGCCTGCATAGAGCTGAAATGAAAGCAGTAGTTGCTTTTGATTTTCTCTTAATTTCTGAAACATTAAAAAAAAATATATCCTTTTCAGTCTCCTAGAGCTCAGTATTTGCTTTCATAAAATGTGAAGGCTTTTTAAGGCAATAAGAAACCATTAATGTCTGTTGTGTGCCTTGTATTTCACCAGGAATGTTATCTCTCTTTGATTTGTCGGCTTTTTATTCTTTATTGGAAAGTGCAGCCCACTTAGAGGAATTATTTTAATGCTAAGCTTTACATATTTATACCTACCTTACCTTCATATTTCTTTGTGATCATTTACTGCACATGTATAGATTTCAAAAAACCAGATTCTTTTTCAGCAATTTGAATTTGTGCATCTGTGCCAAGAAGGGTTTACATTTGTTGCCATGCACATGCTTTATGGGGCTAGGTTTTTTTTTTTTGTTGTTGTTGTTTTCAATAATTGTTTTACTAGAGTCAATAGGAGGCTGGTTAATAGTTTTACATACGGTAATAGACTTTTCTGAAGCAGGGAGAGTGTAATCATATAATTTAGAAATAAACAAGGGCTGAAAGATTTAGGTTGTGTATTTCTTGTAAGCACTGTGAACTTTGAAACCAGCAATACGTTTTTGCATATGGTAGGAGCTTCAAAAATAAAAGACATACAAAAAGAGAATAGATTGTGGCTCTAGGCCTGTGTGTGTAAGTACACCTGTGTGTATGCAGGGTCCTGTGTATTGAGTCAGGAGCCAGAGGACAGGGATTTGCCCGTCGTCACCTGTGGGCAGCCATTAACCCCCTCGCTGCCTCCGTTTCCTAATCTGTGACACCTGCCTGGCCTCTGCCATTTTTAAGTATGTGAGGAGATTGCCTAGCGGACAGGACTGGAAATCGCAGTTGTTAAATTGTGAAATAGTAGTATTATGAGTCTGTGTGTTGATTACCAACTTACGGTTGATTGTCGTATCATTTTCATGAGACTGAGGCTAGGGTCCCAGGTTTTAAAATGTCTTACATGAGTGCATGTATGTCTGTGTGATATTCCTGTATGATGTGAGGCAGGTAGTGAGAATTGGAGGTTGGAATTCCATGCAGATGGAAGCCCATGGTAGGTTCATATTTATGAAAAGTGTTGATATTTAGAATTCACTTTAAGAGATGTTTGAAGGGGTAAGTAAGCATTGTTGCATTCCTATATTTAACCTCACTATAAGGTAGGCATTTTTATAATGGCTTGAAATTTTAAATTTGTTTCCCTTTTTTGGAGACGAGAAGGCCATGAAATAATATAACAGAGAAAAGTGGGTTATTACTTGTGGTTCTCTTCAACATTATGACGCTCTTTTAAGCTCCTCTCTTCATATTTGATCTAAAATTTCTTGATAGATGCGCCCTGTCATTGATAAACCTTCAGCTTTTCTCATTCCCACTTAACATATGGGTTACATTTCTCTCCTAGCTTGTTCTTCTGATAAGATAAACATCCCAAGAGGCACATCATATTTGCTGTTCTGCTAGGCAGTGGAAATTACACCATTATTCCAGAAATGCATTCCTTCTTCCTTTCTGATCGGGAACGAACAGATAATAAACAGTTCACTGTTTACCAACCGTGAGAAAAAGAACAGGTGTATAGGTCCCCAAACCATTGTGGCGGTCACGAGCAATATATAAAAATGACACACTTTTTCTGCGGTGTTGTTTCTCCTATTGGCAGACACACGTCACATCCTCGGCATCTTCAGAAGTTGGCTGAGTAGCTCATCAGCAGCATGTAACAGAATGGGTGTGAGAGGCCAGAATGTGGGCCAGTGATTCAAGGATTCAGGGTCCTCAGTGTACTTGCTCCAGCAGCACGTGTTGTCGCTGTGAGCACTTGTACTCAGTCCTCCTTACATTGTTGGAGGTTATGCAAACTCTTCCATAGAAATTGTTAGTAATAGCCACACCAGTGTGCCCTGGTAGCATCGTTGGGTATTGTAGCATGCGATTGACACGTACTTTCACAGTGTTTATGTGGCAGGCACGTCCTGTGTTCTCTACAAATATTAGCTCATTTACTCTCATAACAACCATGTGATGTGTTTACTATTAACTCTACAGATGAGGGAATCAGGCAGAGAAGTTGTAGAATGTGTCACGTAGGTAGTAAGGAGCAGAACCGCGGGCGAAGATCTCCTGGGCCCAAAGCTCTTAATTACTATACTATGCTGCTCTCTATCATTTCATCAAACTGTTGGTTAAGTGTAATGATACTTCTCTTGGAAAATATACGAGTTACCCCTGTGTCACCAATGGAGGAATCATACCAGTTAGTGCTTATGAGTGTTTGCACTCCGTAGAGTGTCTGATCATGTGGAAGTCGGAAATACTTGCATCTTTGCAGTTTTTCCATTTAAATTTTGTTTGGAATTTTGCTTGTGGATGGGTGGAGATGGTAGCCTGCTGTTCTTCCCATGATTAAGTAGCCTGAAGAGTGAGATGTTCTGGCTGAATTGTGCGTCGATTGTACTCGATGGCAGGGACTTTTCTGAACATAGAACACGTAACAGAAATTAATACAATGTAGTGTCACTAAGCAGCTTGAGCCCAGTGGTGAGCAGTATTGGCTTTGGCACATTAATTTATTGGGTATGAGATTCTTAGTTTATAAAGTGAGGTGATCATTTTGCTCATATTATATTTTGTAATGTACATACTTAATTATGAGTTAACTATAACACAATTAAATAGAATATAATAAAAATTAAGTGAGCATACTCCTACCTGATGTAACCCTGTGCTTCTCAGTTAGATAGTGAATCTTTTCTTTGTTTTCCTTTTTACATCAGTTTTTAATTTTATATGTTGTTAATATTTACATTTTTATTCATGTAGGAAGTTGTTTTCGAAAGTGTTTCAAGAAATCATTTTGTAAAAAAAACTTATCAGGAAAATGCAATATTTGACAAATAAGCTTGTCTTTTCTTCTGAAGAGAGACTAAGTTTTTAGACACCATGATCTAATTAAGTTAAATTCTGAAAAAGAATATTCAAGTTATTAAAAATCTCTCTCTGACTACAGGGCCTTGGTAGTGATGCTAATGTTTAGAGATAAAGCTCTGCTTCTAAGTAATTAGCATCTCCTGGGGCTTTTATGACCTAAACTCTCAGTTATTCTTTGCTGGAATTCATACTGACTATGGGCATTGCTCATTGGTCTGTAGCATGTGGTGCAAAAGCAGTTCCTCAGAAGCTTAGGTTTTCCTCTTTGCCACACAGAATGCAGTGGCTCTGTTGCTTCCCTAGATATGGGCCCAGTGGTTTTGCCAACATTTGACCATGAGTTCTGTGTCATTTTGCCATTTTCAAGTTGATTTTAATTAACATAATGGTATGTTGCCTTTAAAAATACTTTTATAATATAACATATCCAGCTCCACATTGAAGAAATGTTGACAGAGATAATTGAATCATAGAGTGTTTCAACTTGTAGATTTCATTCAATATGGAATCAATCCAATATCAGTCAATAATCAGAGTTGCTAAGATTGCTTTCTTCTTTCTCCAAAGAACTTGATGTTGAGTTGACTCTGCTTAGAGCCAGCACATGATGCATCATTGTATTATCAAAGTCCCTTACATGTCATACCATTTAACAGAGATTCAGCAAGTGACATATAGATTTATCTTCAAAATATAATTTCAACAACACTTATGTTCACAGTATATTGGGCATATGTTACTTTCTTGATTGAGATTCATATTGGTTTCTGTTAAAGCAGAGAAGAAATTACCAAATGCCTGTGTTCTTCTGTCAACAAGCCTACAATATTCCACTCATTCTTTTTCTCAAATTACTGATTGCTTGTACCGTTTCTCATGCCTAACTTTACTTTGTAACTTGTCCCTTATCTTGTTAATTCTTAATTTAATATTTTTTAGTTACATTTCTATCTGCTTTTAGTGTAAGCTGCCTGATCCCCCCCCCCCCCTTTTTGGAAGCAGAAGGACTGTGATTGAAAAGAAAAATGGTCATGTTGCATCCTGTTTAAGAAGCATCTTAACACATATCCTAAGCAAACTGTGGCCTCATCAGTATGTTGGTAACTTTCCTTCAGGATTTTTGTGCTTTCTTTCCCCCAGATTCTTTTATTATAAAAATAATGACTGGAGTCTTTAAACATCCAATGCTAATGCCATGTATTTCTCATAAATGTTAGATTGGCCATGTTCTCTTGTGAGGCAGAATGATCTTGAACTTTGGAAGTAGAGGAGAGAAAGCCTTAAATGATTAGTGTTCTACAGGGTGTCCCTTACTGGTTCTATCTGCCTCTCTGGGCTCTAGAGACAAATATTTCAATGGTTTTTGTGGTATTTATAAAATTAGGAAGCTCAAGTATCATTTGCCTTGAGACCAGAGACTCCCAGCACTGGTTCTGTGCTACACTCGCTCCAGGTGGTACAATACTGAAAACATCTCACGGGACAAGTTAATACATGCTAATTTAAAATATAAATTATGCCACATGGTTTCTCTCTGTCGCTCGCTAGCTCTCTGTGTGTTTTCAAGGCATATTTTTCTTTTCAGAAAACGGTTGTCAACATGCTCATGACAAAAGTTGATTGCGCTCATTGTTGTGCACTTGGAAAAACTTAGGATTTTTATACTGATTCCTCGAGGCAAACATGGAAGAATGAGATACAGTCAAACACACTCAAAACTTTTCTCTTGCTTTCTGAGCTACCGAAACTATTCAGAATAGCCTGATTAGGAGATCAAAGCACTGCCTCTTTATATACCAGGATCGTGTGTCTCAAGCTTCCTGTTTCTGTTTTAAGAATCTTTCCAAGCCCAAGAAAACAAGTGCGGGTGACATGATACTGTTGGTGAACCAGGGCCTGGGATGACAATACCTGGAAACCTCAGACCTCGTTACTTAGACATGCCAGTAAACAGATAGGTTTGCGGGGTTGTCATGGCCAGAGCCATCCTGTCTACATTCTCTGCCTCTCTGCTGTCTCCAGACCTGTCCATTTCTTCTGAATATGACTGCCACGGGCTTTAGCTCTTAAATGTGTTTGCTTAAACTCTTGCATCATGGGCTCCTCTCCTGGCCTCAGCCATCTTTCAAACAGCTGTGTCTCTGGCCTTCCTGTCCTGCCAGTTGTTGCCGACTTTTGCCCCCGCCATGGTCATCTGCGGTAACTGCGGAAGCAAAGGCTGGGCTTCGGTCGGCCTTTTTCTCCCTTTTCTCCTTGCCAGTCCATCTGCTTGCTGTGCATCCCACCGCCCGAGGTGGAAGTTGTGATTCCTCAGCTGAGCAACTGGGGCTTCTGGGAATCGAAACTAACACAAATTAACAAGGAAAGGGGCCTTGTTTTCTGTTTTAAGAAATATGAAGAATTAGGGTTTTTTTTACTTCCAAATGCTAATCCATAATATGTGCCAACATGCAACGCCTCAGTTTCATCAGTTTCACCTGTTAATTCCTGGGTTGCGTTTTGAAACAAAACCTAAATGTGTGCATACATAAAGAACAAAACAGCGTTAGGCTATATTCCATTAGGATTCTATATGTGTTTCTCTAAATCATTGTTTAAAATCTATATACACCTTTTTCTGAACCTAAATTCACTTAAGTGCTTCTAAAACCTATTATGGAAAGTTGAAAACATAATAACAATAAACAAAGAGATGACAAAAGAATAGGACCACAGGGTATGATAGAAACATGGAAATCCCGTGTGCCTGCTATCCTGCCCCTTCCTCGTGAAGTTTTGTTGTGGCTTGAATTGTGTCCCACAAAAAGTTGTTGAAATCCTAACCCTCAGTTACCTGTGAAGGTGACTTTGGACAGAAAGGTCTTTGTAGATGATCATGTTAAAATGAGTTCATTGGGGTGGGCCCTAATCCAATATGTCTGTGTCCTTATAAAAAGGGAATATTTGACACAACGAGAAGGACAAGGGGAGAGAGTACCATGTGAAGACTAGAAGATGATGCCACAGCCACGGAAAGCAAAAGACTGCCATTGTTGGCAGACTATTAGAAGGTAGGGAAGGGCACAGGACAGATTGCCCCTCACAGCCCTCAGAAGAAAGCAGCCCTTGAAGACTCCTTGATTTTGGACTGTAGCCTCCAGATTGTGAGACAAAACTGTCTGCTGTTTAATCCACTCAGTTTGCAGTGCTTTGTTTGGCAGCCATGGCCAAGTAATGCCAATTTAATTCAGTAACACATAACCTAGTATCCATTTAAAAAGCCATAGCAACTTGCCTTTAGTGGCAGTTGTAGAGTCTAGATTATTTCTTCATGACAAATTACTTCCTATAGAAAGAATGCAGGGAAAGGCTAGACTATTTACAACCTTGCTTGAAAGGTATACAAGTAGATCGTAAAGATTATCTTTGGATCCGTTTTTCACATTAAGGAAGTCTTTGTTAAGTCCAATCTATGCAGCAATATGGAAGATGCTTCAAAGGCAGGGGTAGAAAAGCAAAATAAATTTAGCCTAGGTCAATAAGCGTGCACATTTGCCCAGAAAGAAAGGTAAGCTGGCTAAGCAGCACGAGTCCTTTCTCTTTTAATGATGTGCTGGTTTAAAATGCACTGACCTGCTCTCAACTTCTGAGACTGGCTCACATCCAAGCCTCCTGTTTATCGATGCTGCTGGGTGGTTTGCTTAGCAAGATACTTAATGGGACCGCAGGGAATTTAGTTTTCCAGATAAATGAGTTTAGAATGCTCAAATCAAAGCAAAGGTTCAGATTAAAAAAAAAAAAAAAAGCCCACCAGTAAAAAAAAAACAAAAACAATCACAGTTAGTTAGATCATATACAAATAGTTTTTTCAAAAAAAATTTTTTTTGGGTAAATCTATATTCATAAATAATTTTAACACTCAAATCCATTTTTATAGAAAGCATAGCCAACAGAAAATCAGTTTTCAGATTTCACCAGAAAGGCTTTAGCATCCAGCATTCTTTAAATACACCTAAGTGAATTTCAGAGAAGAAAGGTTTATTTTCACAAACAGTAAAATTTTTTTTTTATTTACAAACTGTAAAATCTTCGGGCATTGTTGAGTGTTTTTGGGTAGGCACTTCTAAGGGGGGCTGGGGTCAATCTAGGGGTGTGCCCTTGAGGTGTTAGAAACGGTATTGATGTTAGTGTTTGTTCAAGTCTCTTAGTGTGTGTGTTGGAGGGGGGCGCAGGGTGTGGGAGGCAAAATCATTTGTGCAGAAGGTGACCAGCTTTCATAGGCCACGGCTGAGGCCTTGTTGAGACGAGGTCTCAGAGAAGCCTGACTAGAGTTTGGTCAAGGGCGGAGCTTTTGCCAAGAGCATGTGTAGCATTGGGACTTGAAGAGCGCCCCCAGTGGGTAAGGAAAAGAACTGATAACTCATGATCTAGAATCTTTTATGCTTCACAAACATGACTACTGTAAAAAAAAAAAATTCAATTTAAAAAGTGATGAATTCCCAGGGAGATTTTGCATCCCTTAGCTGAGCAAATTTGGTGACTAACATATATTTACAAAGTTTAGTAAATTTGTGTTGTATTCACTAATATTTTAAAATGCCACATTTTACCTTTCTGATCATGCCAAACTCATTTATTCCATATGACCCTATGAAGAGTGTGTAGTTACTTGAAGTCCTTGCTTCTTGAGATGATTTTAGGGACAAATCCCAGTACAAATCTAATCAAATCAAAGTTTATTAAATTTTTTCAAATTTGATTTCTCCAGGCCTTGGGCATTTGTAAATCCCCTTAGAAACCATGCGCATTTAGGGAGATGTAGAACACAAAATATTTAACGAAAAGTTAGTAATCAACAATTTGTTTACTAATCAGAGTATAAATACTGGTGTGAACTTACTTTGGGTTTGTGGTCATTAACGTTGTCATTCTCACGATCGACAATTTTAGGGTGCTTATGTGGAGCCCCAGACCGTCCTTTGGACTAAAGTTAAGTATCTGACAGTTGTTGAACATACACTCATAGATTGGGGAGGTGCAGCCTCAGAACACTTACTTAAAGTCATTATCCTCAGGTAAAAATTTAAAAAGAAGCTGGGTTCTTTATTTGAAGTAGAAACATTTTATTTTGTCACATTGTCTTCAATGTAGACCTGTCAGTGAAAGCATTTACAACTAAAATGCATAAATTGCTTCTTTGCTCCCAAAAGACAGGAAACATTTTAATCAGTAGAATAAAAAAACCCCAAAACTTTGTAGCCAATGAACACCCTGAAGTCTGTCTACCACAATGTGAAGCAAATTGGTGTTTTTAAATGTTCTTCTATACCATCCACGAGTTTAGCCGACTGATGACTCAGACTCTTGAATCTTGAGGACTGCTATCCTGAAGTGTTTGTAGAATTTGAGTATGCTGCGATAGGCTATCCAATGATTCATCATTAATAATTATTCCTGAAGGCATTTTGGTAGGTGCCTTTTTCTTTTTTCTGGTGTGCTAAGAGGTTTTTTTTTTTTTTTTTTTACCATGACTGGATGCTGGATTTTATCAAATGCTTTTTTGGTACCTGTTGAAATAATTTATCTTTTAACCTGTTAATGTGTTGGATGACATTCATAGACCTTTTCATGATAATCCCCTTTGCATTCCTAAAAATTGAATTTAGTCAAAGAGTAGAAATGTGTTTCTGTGTCACTCACTATTTTTGGCTTTTTAATATTTTGTTCAGTATATCTGTATACACGACTGGGATAGGCATATTATTTTCTGTTCTCTTGCCATTTCCTGGTTTTGTTGTCAAGATTATATTGGCTTCATAGAGTTGGGAAATATTGTGGACAGATTTTTTAAGCAAGTCATTTTTTTCTTTAATATTTGTAGATATATTGGATTTTTATTCCTTCTTCAAATTGATTATATTTTCATAAAGGGATTTTCATTTCATGAAAGTTTCCAGTATGCTGGCATAAAATTATTTATGGATTTCTCTTAATATATTTAAATTCTGTTAGCTCTCTGATTATGTTGTATTTTCATTCCTAATATTTATTTGGCCCCCTCTCACTGTCTTTTTAATTTTCCAAACTCACTAGAAGTTTATCTGAGTTATTAGTTTTTTTCAAAGAATTAACTTTGGGCTTAGTGATTCCCTGTTTAATCTTTATAATTTAATTTAAGATTTTATCTTTATTATTACCTTTCTTTGACTAACTTTATTTTTATTTTTATTTTTCATTGTCTAACTTCCAAAGTGGAATACTTAGCTCATGAATTTATAGCCTTTCTTCTGTCTTAATAATAATGAAAAAAAAATCAGTCTTGAAACTTTTAACAGTGTCGTCTTGACATATGTGATAATGGGTGAAGAGCTGGTTAGCTGATAGATGATCATTAGTGTACTTGGCTTATCAGTAAGCAAAGTGACTAACCACATGATTCTATAGACACACATGATTTAAATTTGAATATTAGCAAAAACCTCTTGTAAACCCTCACTGTAAAATATGGAAACTGCAGTGGACTACCCTGATACATATAAATCCAAACAAAACACCGATCAATGATTTCTTAGTGGGAGTTATCATCTTTACTGTAGATGGCAATTCTATTGAACATTTTGTTTCTAACAAAATTTCTCGGATAACTTTATAAAAATATAATTATGAAAATTTCATGAACGTACGTGAAATTTGCCCTTAGTTAATTTGCCATTTTATTTGTTTGGATATATTTAACAATGACTTACCTTGTTTGTGCATATTTATGAGATGAGAACAAACTTTGCATCATGTCCTCACTGGTAAGTTTTAACCAGAATGAGAATTTTATAAACTGAGTGTTAAAATACCCTTTACAAATCATAACATTCATATGATAGTCTGTGGAGTAAGTTTTAAGTATTAGATATTAAGCATATGCATATTAAAGAAGATAAGAGTCTCAGTTTAATTTTGGTCATGCTTATTTCATTGGTAATATAAATCAAGATGGATCTACGAAGCACCTGTTGGATAATGGTTAGACCACCGTTGGAGTTCAAATTAGATTTTGTGTTGTCCACGGGCTGAATAGTTTAAAATGAAAGGTTAGATTCTTCTTACAGTACAACTTCTTTGCTCTTCAATTTGGTAATTCTAGAACACGGGAAGACACAATCCTTTCTATTTTTCCATTATCCAACAGAATATGTATTTGTGGGTCTTTGTGGAGATGTGTACACAGTATAGCTTCTTACCTGTTTAGAAACAATACCGTAGAGTGTTGTATAGCATCCATGATTGTGGCATATCCTAAAATAACTGCAAGCAGTGCGATTTGAAAAATTAGCATTTTGGATGGAAGTTAGATTTGCATTTCATAACAGTTTTTCATTCTAAAATTACACTTAGCAATTGTAAAAGCACATAATTACCTCCAAGCTTAATTGCCACTACTTTCTGTGTGAATAGTGTTTAGTCTAAGTGCTATAATGGAGTATGTTATACAATTAAAAAATCTTACCCTTATGAATTGTGTGTTGATTGTCATTGGTGTTGGGTTTATTTTGTGTGCAGCATTGTTGGGAGAGGGGTGTGTGTGTGTGTGTGTGTGTGTGTGTGTGTGTGTGTGTGTGTGTGTGTCTGTCTACCTATCTTTGTCTGTCTCTCTGTTTGTCTGTCTGTTTACCCACCTATCTACCTACCTATCATCAGACTACTTTGAGGAGTTGGAAATACTGGAAAAAGTTTTCTTTGATTTGAAAATATGCAGTAATCTTCTATTATAATTTTCTAGTTCTGTGCCAAAATGCATGTTTGCTTTATGAATAATGAAAAGCTAGAACCAAATGTTCATTTTGTAAATAGAATATGGGCCCAGGGAGCACACCATGCTAGAAAGCCGTAATAAAGATTCTGACACGCAGTGCTGAGAGTGACACCTTCTAACGTTGTCACTGAGGGTTTTCCCTTCCTTCCTGTGCTACCGTGGGGCAGAATATGTGAACATAATTATAATTGTTTAATAACCATAGTCTCCAGAAAGGTGCTCACTGTTAAATTATGTTTTCCTTCTTTCACTGGGTCTTACAATTCTATAATATAATGCTCTTTTAAAAGTGGAAGGTAGATTTCTGTCACTTTATAAACTTTTACCTTTTCCCCCTTTGCAAAGTGTCTTCTGCCATGCTGGAAAACTCAGTTTTCATGAATGAGTGATTAAGATTATTCATAATAGAGAGGAATTTTAAACAGTTTTCTCCTGGAGATAGTTCTAGACAATTACTGGTTTACTGGGCAGAATTCAGTAACACAGGTGCTTCTGGGTAATTGTTGAGAATCACAGCCAAAGTCACTCCTCCTGCCAGAGTGGAAAATTCACATAGAAGACTGTGTTCTGACCATTCCAGATTATTTCTAAGGGTAGCAATTTGATAGTTCTTAACAATAAGGTTTGGCATTCAAAATCCATGTGGACATCACAATATGCTGCAGGGTCATTTTGAATATGGGAGGGTAAATCTGTTAGACACAAAAGCCTTAAACACAAGCTATTAAGGAAAGAAAATACCTCTTTTATTTATAATGAAAATAAGTAATTTTACATCCTTCTGTGATATGTTATAATAAATAGTTATAAGATATTAAATCACTTATACATATGTGTCTTTTTATATTTTTAGTGCTGTAGGACTGAATTACTGTAGTGCAATGAGTTTGGTATTTTGTACCATAATCTATCTGGATCCTTGAGATCAAACCCTTTCAAAGGCTAGAAAATACTTTTAGTGATTAGAATATCCTATATGTGCAAATTATTTGAAGTCATAATTTTGTCTTCTAAACCTTGATTGCAAATCTTCCTCACTTTTTAACATGAAATGTTCTCCCGCTAGGGAAACTAAATTGGTGCGATTTTTTAAAACAGGCATTTAGCAGTATCATTAGAATTAATACTGACTTTAAGAAATTTATTTTATAGAAATTATCAACAATGTATACCAAGATTACTGTAAATGATGTTTATATTGCATTTATTTCTAAACAGCAAGACTGGAAACAGCATAACTTCCAGACAAAAGTGGTGATTCATTTAAAAAAATTATGGACATTTAATAACTATAATGAATTGCTATGTAGCTATTTAATACTGTCACTTTTAAGACTGATATTTTAAAAAATGGTGCAATATAATGTTCAGTAAAACAAAATGATCACCATAAATATAGCCTGTATGGTGTCAATTTTATATGAGAAAAATTGCACCAAATATACCTTAATTATTTAAACGTACTGTTGGATATGTTATCTTTCGGCTGTAGGAGTATGCTTAATGCTTTTCTTGTTTGGAGTTGCAAGTGCTTTCTGAATTTTGCTGAGGATGAATAGGAATTACTTCTATAATCGGAGTAAATCATCGTATTATTTCAGAAACCAAAAGCCCTCGTAGCGTGTGATGCCTCTGAATTTCTATTTCAGTCGCAGGCAACTGGGGGCCAAATCCCTTGGTGGTGAGAACAAGATCCCACTTCCTGTTACTGTGAATTTCTTAAAGGTCAGGATTTTGAATTGCAATTCTCTGCTTCCCCTTTATTGTTCATAACACATGTTTATGCCCTGCTTTCTTTAGGATTCGGTATGTCCCTACTATGTGTCATGTCCTAGGAGAATATAGAGAGATAAGTAAGGTAGAACCCTTGGGCCACAGACTTCTACTACTACTACTACTACTACTACTACTACTACTACTACTACTACTACTTCTTCCTCTTCCTCTTCTTCTTTTTGTAAATACAAAAAATTAACACTGACTAGCCAGCCTACATGTATTTGTTTTCCAGATAAATTAATTATAGCCATACCACAGAAAATTATTGCCATCTCGGGTTCTCTTCGTAGGTAATACAAAAGAAAACAGTGGCACATATAGATGAGTTTTTGATATGAAAGTTGAATGCAAATATGTATATATACAGACAGAGAGACAGGATATGCATGCCAGGCTTTCTAGGGGAACAATGCACATTAGCTGCTTTGGCATTGCAGGTGCATTAGGGATTGGTCGGAAGAGACTAGAGCTTACTCATTGCGAAACGTGCATTTGTTTATTCAGAGTTACAGAACTTCACAAAAGGATAATGCCTACCTAGGACAGATCTAAGTACGATTTCTGTTAGAGTGGCTATTCCTTGGTCCCTTGGATTCCCAGTGGACAAGCTATCGCCGTGACATTCCCTCCACAGACAGAGCCAGCCAGAGTGGACTGTTGTGGTCCGGCGTTGCCCCGTTCCCCTCAGGGCCTGTGTCCCCATCCCCCAGGAAATCACTCACGCTGGCATCTGCCCTTCTGTGGGAGGAAATATTACACAGTCCGGGCCTTTCTGCTTCTTAGAACAAACTCAGAAACAAAGGCCATATTCATTCTCATCATGCTGGAGAAGGCAGAATTACTGTCCATACATCTCTGAATATATCTCTTCCCTCAGAAAAGTTTTAATAATAACTAATTTACAGTGATTTTTATATAACAACAGTTTCCTGTGTGAAGTGTAACCTGAAATTGCTACGAGGGCATTTATTGATTACCCAAGTTCACAGCAATTCAGATTTAGAACACCAAGGCTCTATATCCCAGTTAAAATCCCTTTTTGTAGGTGGTATTGCTCCATCATTACCATTTTTCTCCTCTCTGATATTAACTTGAAAGTCAGATCTAACAACTTTAGTGATAAAAAGGTTTGTTGGGCTGTTTTTCATGTTGCAATGTGGGTTTTCTTGGTGTTCTTTTTCTTATTGTACTTTAAAAATAAAATTCTCTTTTCTGATGTGACGCTTATAATTCTTACCGGGCAAATCCTAAACAACATATATGTGGTGGATAAGAATGCTAATACCTGTCTACCATGATTTATGTTTCCAACAGAATTTAAAAGATCTAGCCAGTCACTATAGGATAAATCAGAAAAGAAAAGGCAGTCAGCATTTAGGAATATCTATTAAAGGTATTTTAGCGTTGTTTTAATTTCATTTTGACACTTTCTTTAAGCCAACTCTTGAATATAATAGTGTGGCACAACAGGGCATATGCATCTTTAATTTTAATAGACTAAGAAACAGGATTGCATAATGAATGAATCATTGTGCTGTGAAATTAGTGGGGAACCTTTTCTTTTTCATAAAAAGCCCAAAGTAATGAAATGAGGATCTTGTTAGTGTGAATCTGACTGGGAGAATAATTTGATGAAATGCGAAGACTATCGCAGTACAGTTTCTAGTCCAAAGGATCCGAATAAGTGTTAGGAAATAGGAATTTGTTTCTGCTTCATCTAACCAGATTTGATACAATGGGATGTGCAGTCTGGGAGAAACAGTCCCTGGTACTCAAAAGGCAATAATTTGTGCTAAATGGATATGAGCCGTCATTCAATGAAAAATTGATTTTTATGGTATCCTAGACTGGGTAACTTTTGGTGATTTGTGTGCTGAGTGTGCAAGCACCAGAAAGAAAATATATAGTTCTTATTAAAAGGTGAGTATATTTGTTTCTGTGCTTACTGTCTGTTTGTTAAAAGGTTAAGCTTCTTTTATTTGCCATTTTAGACACTCGTACTCTGTTTCTAAGAAGAGTGTCAGTGACTAGAGATAACGTGGCTCCAGTGTTCCCTGATTTCTCTTAGTCAAATTGGGTTCATACATAAACTGGCAATTTCTATCCTTAGCAAGAGAGGCCGGGCATGGTTTAGTTTACATTGCTAGTCAAGATATCCTGTAGCAGCTCAAAAAGTTACAAAGTACAAATTACTCATCAGAAAGTGAGACTGCGTGCTGAGTATGTTATACATCAAACCACAGCACTAATTCTGCATAAAGACACACTGTTGATTGTTAGAGGCTCATGGTCTGTGAAACGAAGGATTGGGCCTTAGTAGGTCTATTGCCTGGCACCGACATTTTAATGACAGAGAAGCCTGAGTATCTATAAATTAATCTGCTTTGAAGTCCCCAAAGCCATGACGACTTTCAGATCCTGCTTTGATAAGAGCTTTCTTTTCAAAGTTAAGTAACTATATAGCTATTTGTGGCCATAAGGCAGTACCCCCAAAACATATACAATCCTCTTTGAAAGAGAAACGATTCTTTTCCTCACCTTGGCAATATGTTCTCTTTTGGCATAACTAAAGGCCTTTAGGATTATTTCCAGTAAAAGTGCAGGTTTTTGCATTTATATTTAACTCAGAAACACATACACACAATATTACTTTAGAGCTTGATACCCATCCATCCAAAATTTTTTTTTAAGTTTTTGTTGTTGTTGTTGTTGTCCACTATTTACATGACATGGTGCTAAGCCCTAGGATGCTAGGAGTAATAATGGGTTCCTAACTTGTTAGCTCCCAATCCAGTAGAGATAGATAATTTAAGAAGAGAAATTGAAGAGGTGGGATTAGAAGCAAGTAAAATAGAGCTAGGTGATTTTTGTAGTAAAACTCAGAAGTGACGAAATAATGACCTTTCTATTATTGAGGCGGACTGAGTTGTGGACAAAGGATGCAATATATCCAGCTACCACAGGTCGGTCGGTCTCTCTCTGTCTCTCATTACAATCTATTTGTTGAATAACCCAAGTTAGTTTTCTTCTGGAAAGCTTCTCACAAAGTTGGATTTTGCTGATTAAATCCATGTGTGACTACTGAACCTTTCTGTGCTCCATATTTCATGCAAGCTGGTAGTTTGATTTTTCTAGACATTTTAAAGATCTGGAAAAAAGAATGAAAAAAATCAACCGGATTATCTCTGATGGGCAATGGTGGGACTAAGGCCTTCTGTCTCTCAATTATTATTGAAGCCTGACAAACGCTGATTGAGTCTCCTCTCTGCTACGGTACCCTGACAGGTGGCCTGGGCATTTCACAGATCAATAAAATTCAAGTTCCGTTTTCAAGTGCTTACATGTTCCCTGCTATCCAGGAGCAATGATGACCAGCTTGGTCAGGCTTCCCGGGACAATTTTCTGTGTGACATCTTGACCCTAACACAGGCAGACCAAGCAGCTCTCTGGTGGGGAACAGCTTTTCCTAAGGAATAAAAGCCATCAGTGCTTAGAATCTCTCCAGGCCCCGGGAGCTGGCTGTGGCTAATGAAATGGCACAGCTGGTCATATGGAAGCCACGCAGGAGAGCAGGTAACCTCCCGTAATCGGCTAGGAGACCGGGCAGAAAACCGAGCTCCAGAAAAATTAGGAGAGTGATTGAAACAAATGTGATTATTTCTTTGTGACAGGAAACCCAATAAGGCTTCCATGTCTGCCATGAAATGAATATGTGCGTGCATATGTCTGTAGGCACACATACATATTTATATAGGTAATTGTGTTTCTTTCAAGAGCGCAGAATTACCTATTGTAGCAATGAATATTTTCAGTGCTGGGTGGGAAGACAATGCACAGAAGATAGCCAAACCTTGCTTCTCCTTTAGTTGGCTCTGTTTCATGTTTGAAATGCAAAGCCAGCTCTGTGGCAGAGCCAATTAAAGCGAAGGTCTGTCAAACTCAGTGCCCAGGACTCGGCTGGAGATATGGTCCAAGTTTGTATCATCAAGATGGGAGGTTTGTTACATGACCTTAAAGGTAATAACAGGTGATGTAGTCATTCATGTCAGGAAGTTCATTTGCCTGAGCTCGGAGGGAGGTTTACCCCTGGGTCAGAAGGAGACCCCCCGACCGCCTGCCCAGGGATGGGAGCAGAGACCGCGTGTCTCGGAGATGACGGGGAAATTAAGGAATTACCTGAAGAGAGAATGAGAGGTCCTATTTGAAAATTCAAATTAGAGAGTGTGCATCTGGGGGGGGGGGGTTATCTCGATGCCTTTCTCAAACTTGAATGCAGTACTTCACCCTGGAAAGAGGTCGCTGTATGTTGTTTGGTTCTCATGTCATGGATGAGACTTTAAGTATTCTTGAAAGTCACCACATATGAAGAACAGGTGTGACAAAGTTAAATACAACAAAATAGTCCTGGGAATGAAGTAAAAATACAAAGTAAAGTAAAATTCTGCTAAGGTTTGGCTTCCTGACGTTTTCCGGGTTTACCGGTGAACTGACAGTGTGCTGACCAGCTGTTGGTGCCACACAGCCCTCCAGAGGCAAGTGCTGTCGAACACCGTTTGGCCCCACTTTTCATGGACATGACTGGACACGTCTCGGATATCTATTTCACATTATTTTGCTACAGGCTATTTAAAATCACATATATGATTTATTGATTTAAATGTGTTGATCTTCTTTCTGCTGGGACATTTCATGAAGAAAGTTTCAGGGTTTTACGTGCATCTTTGACACCGTTTTCTCTGAACCAACCATTTAGCAGCATTTCAGAGCACATTGTCTTTTTTCTGTCTAAGCTGAATGACTCCATGATGTTCTAAGTGGAAATTATACCCCAAGCTCTAAGTACCTATTTACAAAACATGAGGAGGTTGCTTTTGGTTCTGTTTTCTTTCATTCTCCCTATGGTATGTGTTTGTGATGTCTTCAGCATAAGTACTTATTGTGCTGCTTTTAACGTGTTCTTTAGAGGTTTTTATTACAGAAGCAGCAGGGCATGTGGTTAAGATTAAGAGCACAGGCCCTGGAAAGAGCGCAGTCAGCCTGGATTCGGATTTCAGCTCCATCACATCTGTGATCTTGGCCTACTTCACCTCTTGGTTTTCATTTTCTCTCAAGTTCAGATTGGCACTAACCCCTAGCGTAGCTTCAGAATTCAGTGAGTTCTTTCACGTGAAACACTTAGGACAACTATGTAAATGCTTGATAACTAACTATAAGCTTTTGATAATAAATAAACTGATATAAGCATTTGGTAATTCTCTCTCTCTCTCTCTCTCTCTCTCTCTCTCTCTCTCTCTCTCTCTCCCTACTATGTGTGATTGTGGGATCATATTCCCAGAAGTAATTTCTAGAATGATTAAGATGGATGCAAACACATTTGTCAAGTGACCTCTGTTAAGCTCAACATACAAAAATTATTTAAAATTTTCATGTGACTATATCTTCTTTAAATGGTATTTTTTGCCCAGGTGAAAACTGTCATCGACTGAAATGTTTTTAAAAATCACTTGATGGAGATATACTTCATGAAGCATCAATTTCACAGTATGTGAGTCAGTGGATTTTACTGTATTCGCAGAGCTGGACGGTTGTCAGCACTACGTCATTTCAGAACATTTCCGCCAGCTCAAGGAAAAGCCCACACTCTTCCGCATTTATTCCCTTTCCTTCTCCACCCCGGCCCCCATCCCAGCCTAAGCAAGCACGAATGTACTTTTGTTTGTTGATTGGCTTCTTTCACTCAGCGTGTTTTCAACGTTTCTGATGCTTTGGCCTTTCAGAGCTTCACTCCTGTTTATTGCCAAGTAAAACTCCATGGTATAGATATTACCCTACCTTATGCATGCGTTCATCAGCTGGTCTTGGGTTGTTTCTGCTTTTTGCCCATTGTGAATAATGCTGCTGTGAACGTTGGTGTAGAGGTTTTTGTGGGGATGTTATATTTGCAATGCTCCTGGGTATACATACCTAGGAGTGGGATTGGTGGGTCAGATTGTTTTCCCAAGTGCCAATTTAAAATGCCGCAAAGCTCACTGTTTTTAGCAAGATTCATCTATTTTCTTTCCAGCGAGTTCCCCTCAGATTGTTGCAGTGCTTTCGTTAATTTCTGGAATTCTGACAGAGTGTCTTTTGACAGCTGTTTGTGTTTGGTTGCTTTAATGGAGGAGCAGATTGTCGGAGGGCCTTACTTTGCCGTTCCAGAAGCGTTTCCGCCATCACCTGAAATTGAGACCAATTGGCCTGGGGCGGGCTTAGGCCTCTCATGGGCTTTCAGGCCCCTGCGAGTGAGGCAGGACTCACAGGAGGCGTCTGAACCTCCATTACAGAGGAGAAGGAGCAGGAGTGGTGGCCAAGTGACCCATGGGGTAGTGACCCCTGTGCGTGGACATTCACAGATGTTACCGACATGTTTCCTGGTGTTTCCCACGCGTGTTCCCGTGACGCTTCTAGTTGCAATGCTTCTCTAGTTCTCATAAAATAGTGTATTACAGTCACTGGTAACAAGAATGGTACAGAGCCACTCATTTTCAATGGTATGTTTTTATGTTTTTAATTGTCACCTGCAAGACATTTTTAGTGATTAAACTCATCTGTGGGTATATCACGTTGTAACCTCTCTTCATTTATTTTTTCAGTCCCTCTGATTTTCTTATTCTTAAAAATATATACATTTTGGGTTGGCATTCCTTACTCTCTCCCAGCGAGTCAGGATATCTGAGTCCAGGCTGTCATGCTTTTCCATAATCGCTTTGAGCTGACTTCGAATGAGGAATAGAGCTGGAATGTTCAGAGAGCAGCTGACCCTTAGTGGTGGCTTTAATAGCACATTTTCCAAAGCCATCCTTTGGGGTGTTTTTATTTATTCATTTGTTTTTAATTGCCTGTGAGTTTTACATACTCCCCCAGATTTTGTTTCACAGAATTACACCCTTTAAATCAGACTCATGATCCTGATGACCCCTTACTACTGTTTTATAGTCTGTTATTACCAGACTCAGCTTTCTCCCTGACATGCAGCGGACGCCCTGAGAATGAGTGGCAGAGTGCACCAAGTGACTCCTCCAGGACACACCCCGTCCCTGTAACACCGTATGTGCCTGGTTTGGGTGGTCCAACTGATTCGCATACCCATCCTGGGAGTTTTCTGTATTGTTGACACTCATGCTGGATATTTGCCATCTGTGACTTGATTATAGTTAGATTCCAGCATCCAAAGTCAGCCCCATGCTGATTCAACTCCGGACGCCATTTTGTGTTGCTTGAGACGTTTCCTGGATGTTTTTGCTTCCCTATACTTTTGATGAGGCTTTACCAAGAGCAGTAAACATTATTAAAATTGAAATATTTGAAAGAAGAAATAGATATTTTCAATTGAATGCAATACATTCAAGCAAATGGCAATCGGGGCTCATTCTAAGTGTTATAATTTGTACCTATGGCTTATCCACCATTTGCCATGTGTATGTTAGTGTCTCTCAAAGGTCTGACTTCAGCCTGGCCATCTCCTTTGATCGCCTACTATCTAATTCATCATCCATTTGGATGCATCAAAAGCACTGAAATGCAAGCATGGGAAAAGCTGATTTTCAGCCCAAATCTAATCAATTTTAAGGGTTTCCTGGTATGAATGATACCACCATCCATACAGGTACAAGTCAGTGACCTGGGATTCATTTTTGACAGTCTCTTTCTGACCTTCATTATGTGATCCACTAGAAAGAATTGTTGATTTTATCCTCTGAAACTGTCATTATTCTGAACTTCTTACAATCTCCACTGCTCACCGGACCACAACAGTAGCCTTCCTTTGTTCTCTTAGTGTTCATTCTCCCTCCAATCAGCTCTTCTAATAGTGCTAGTGATACACATATCTGTAACATTGCTTTCTTTTAAATGGATAATACAAGTGCAATGATACATTGCCAAAGGCACAACGGGTTGTGCAGTGGAAAGTGAGTCTCCTACCTACTTCCGCCTTCCAGAGCCTCAGTTCCTCTCTCAGAGGTACTGCTTGTAACCTATTCAGACACACTATGTACATATATTAGCCAACAGCTTCTTACTGGCTAAGAGCCGGGTCTGTAAATTGGCCTTTTCCGCCTCACTTGCTATCTTCGCCTGAGTATGTTTTGTGAGCTGTTTTTCTCCAATCTTTTTGTTCCTTCTCCCCAGAGACACTGTGCCTTCATCCCTTCTTCCCGTGTCGGCACTCCCAGCCTTTCCTAAACTCTTTATACATGGTGTGCACATTTTCACCCGGAAGGCTCTTCTCCCTTCTCTTCGTTTAGCAAGTCCATCCTCTCTACTAGTACAAGTTGAACAGTCCTTTCCCAGGGAGATCCTCACTGAACCCCCATCCAGATCAGGCCAGTCTGAAACACGATCTCATATTTAGCCTTCACAGTATTTATCAGCGTTTGTGTTGATACATTTAGTGATTGTTGGGTTAATTTCTCCTTTGCGAGACTGCGCGTACCATCTGGGCTCATGTTTTACTCAGCATTGTCACTCAGTATTAGCACGTAACTAGTCAATAAATATCTGAGAGGCTAGCGTGCCTTTGGGAGAACCCTGGTTCCGTGTAACTCACGCGGTTGTTTTCTTTTCTTTTTAAAGATTTTATTGGGGAATTGGGGAAGGGGAACATGGTGTTTTCCCAGGACCCATCAGCTCCAAGTCAAGTTGTTGTCCTTCTATCTTAGTTGTGGAGGGTGCAAGCTCAGCTCCAGGTCCAGTCGCCGCTCTCAGTCTAGTTGTTGCGGGGGTGCAGCCCACCATCCCATGTGGGAGTTGAACGGGAAACCTTGTTGTTAAGAGCACGCGCTGAGCCATCTGGCCGCCCGTTGGCAGCTCAGCAGCAGCTCACCTCGGGTGCAGCTCACTGGTCCATGTGGGGATCGAACCGGCAACCCTGCTGCTTAGAGCTCTTGCTCTAACCAACAGAGCCGCCGGCTGGCCCAGGTTGTTTGTTTCTTGTCTGCTGTTCCTTCACACAGCCAGTCCTCCAGAATGGCCACTGGCTGGGGTTCACATATTTTATCTCGGCAGCCCTCAAATAAGCAGCATTATGTATTTTGGTTAATAGGAAAGGGGGGAAATGACAGCTATGGTGGACCAGGGAAAGGGTGCTTGTAGGGGCGGACGAGCTGTGTTTGAGCTTGTCCACCAGTCAGCGCTGCGGTCTCCTCCTCCATGGAGGGTGTGGTTTCTCCGGAGCAAACTCGCCAAGCACATCTGACTCTTGGCTTGTGTGGCTTTTCACCTGTAAGACCCGTGAGGGCTGAAACTGGGACCTGTCTTGCTCACTGCTGTATTTCCAGTGCTTACCGCTGTGCCTGGCAAATGTGCACTCAGTAAATATGGGCCAACTTGAAATTGTGATTGAACGTGGCTGCCTTGGGTACTGGCTTAGAAGTATTGTTGGAAAGGGGTAAATAGTTACACTGGGAGACTCAGGCAAATCATGGGGGTGCATGAAGAAGTGTTATTGAATCTGAAGTCTGGGCTCTGCTTTTGTACAGTAAATGCAGTGGATTTCATCATACACAGTGGGCTTGCCTTGTGAGGCAAATTGTCTCATCACATGGAGATCTTGTCAGTCAAGCCAGTAAGACTTGTCACTTGACAAGGTTGTGTGGTATTAGCTGTGACAAGAAAACAAAATACCATTTTTAAAAAAAGTTTTCCAAAACAGGACAGGGTAAAGAACAAGTAAAATACATTTTTTTAAAGCTTTATGGTTAGATCACTAGTTCGTGCATAAGAATAGCTTTGAATATACAATATCCAAGATGGTGTCTCTCTAGGGCACAAAATGATTAAGACTGTTATTTAAAATGAAACTGCATTTTCCCACAGTAGATGGCAGGATAGATATCTTGAGTGTCATAATGGCCCTGATGAAAAGCTCAGTTACTAGGTATGGTTTCAATTTACATGTGCATCTTTCAATTGTGAAAGCCATTTTCATTAAAGGTATTATTCCTTCTCTTGGTTTCAGTAAGAAGTGTCCATAAAGGATGCTTTCATTTAAAATCAGTGGAACAAGAAATTTGGAAGCAAAGGGAAACCACATTTTAAGAAATAAATATTTGTAAGATGATCCAGGGTGAATTTGTAAATTGTAGGTGGGATAAAATATTTCTGTTTTTCCTTTAAAAAAATATAATCCAACAATTGTTGGCCTTTCACAGGGAATATCTTCTGTAATCCATGATGTCACAAATTTATTCCTGGAATTTCTGACCCAAGAGTCCATGCTGCGTTATCAGGAATCAGGGGTGTCTACTCCACTTGTTTACCCTGAGACAAGATGAGGGGGACAGGATTCTTCAAACATATATCAGAAAAATAAGTTACTTCTTGGTAGTACTATCATATCATAATGATATAGTGTGTCACCTCTTCTTTAAATCAGTGTTTTTGCTTATTTCTCAGTTATGTAATAAAATAGCCATTTCTATTGATGGATGTTTTTTTTTAATGACAGTCTGATTTTTTTCATTATGTTTGCAAACATTTTCCCATCTTTTTTGACCTCAAAACAAACATATAAAATAAAACATTGATTGGAGCACACATGAAAGTTAGGAAATAATGGTGCTTTAGCCCCTGAGTAGTTGTAAACTTAGAAAAGATACACTTCTCATAAACTTAAAAAAAGTACACGACTCTCCAGTGTGGGCAGTGGTGTGGGACAGGTTATGTTGTGTTTTCTGCCCATAAAAGCAAAGGTGCCACAGTCTAAACAAATCAGAATGATCCATTTCAGTGCCAACCAGAGTTTGGGGGCAGAGAGAGTTGTTCATCTAATTGAAGGCACCACCTTCTCCTGTCCTCAGGTACAAGATATTGTTCCATTTTCAGCCACCAAGGGAGAAGGGCTTTATATTTTAAATCACAAGCTAATAAATACTCTTTTCTCATTAACATGCGTGACCTCTATGATTTATGCTCTTGCACACACTGGCCCAGTTTCTCAGTGTCTGTTAATAACGTTCAGAACCTCTGTTTTACATTAATTATTTTCTAATGGAATCCCTGTACATTCACAATAGATATTCCTTATAGTGGTATGTTTGTCCTTTTCAGGAAAGAAAACAATACCAAAATGAATCCTGCTAGTTATACCTGTCCTGATTTCTTCAACAGGTGTATAAAATGATTCCATTTGTAGGAATTATGCAGGCAGCGTTGTCAGGCTTCTGATATTAGAGATAATACATGAGTTTATTCTTTCAAATAATGCACTATTTGCTGTTCAAATAACAATTAGAGCTGGAATGAGAAAGACAGATGAAGGATAACTGATCATTAGTTTAGGGATTCTGTCCTGTTTTTTGTTCTTAATTTATGGTGGATTAAATATTTTCATACTGTTTTGCCTTCCTTGACTACAGATGAATATGGAATTTGGATTTTACTCCAAATCTATAAGGTGTGCAGTAAAGTCCTAGAAAGTGATAATAAATGCATTTCTAAATCTGCATGATTAATTAATAGATTGAGTTAATTTTTAGTTTTAAAAGTTACTAAAGAAGATAATTTAGTGACTACAATCTAACAAACTATGCTGCTGGGGACAAGCTGATGTAGCCCCCACCATTACCCCTTTTTTAATTTGACGTGGCTAGTAGATGATCACTGTAAACATCACCAAGATGTTTGTGATAGCCCTCATTTTGACCAAGCTACGAGATGATAATTTGGGTACCTGACAAAATCACTCCATGATTGGGCAAAGGAATAAAGCAGATTTATAAACTCCTAGGATTATAGAATATTGAAGGCAGAAAGTGTTGGTGAGACCAGCCAGTTCAATCCCTGTCTGATATCAGAGAGGAAATTAAGACCCAGTGAGATCCAGTGATGTGCCACATGTATTTTGCCAGTTTAGTTAGATGCCAGACTACAATTCAGTTTTCTTTTTTTGACTTCATTTTTCTCTTTGATAACTTTACTTCCTCTCTTAACTCATTCCCAATAAGAATATATTTATTTATCAATTCAGGTAAAAAAGAAAGCAGTGAAATTTAGAATAGACACAAGCTGTTTGGTATCATAGCACATTTCCGATCGTTATCCTGAGTTTCTGGTGTGGATAGGTGTGTCTTTGTTGTTCCCAGCCCCTTGGATCACATCTGCATTTATGTTAATGAAGTGATTCATGAAGGGTCCCCAGAGGGCATCAGGGTGCAGAGTGGTCAAACAAGAAAGACCAGCCACGTGGTGGTTCCAGTGCTGGGCCTGGTCCAAGGGATGTATCCGCCTACCCTCCAAGGAGGGTGATGGGCTGGACATTGAGTCCAGTCACGTGGCCAAAATCCTGGTAGAAACTCTGGACACTGACGTTCAGTGGAGCTTTCTGGGTGGTGCACACACTGATGTGCTCCGAGCGTGACACATCCTGCTTTTACAGGGAGAAGGGAACAGAGGCTCTGTGTTTGGAAGCCCCCAGGACCGCTCCCTGTGCATCTCTTCATTTGGATCATGGGTTTATAGTCTTTGTAATACAGCTGTAATTGTCAGTAAAGCACATTGCTGAGTTCCGTGAGTCATTCCAGAGAGTTAGCAAATTGAATGGTGGTCATCAGAAACCCCATATCTGTAGCTATTTGTTCAGATATGCAGGTGATTTGGGGACCCCTCTTCTGACTGGCTTCTGAAGGGAGGGCAGTCTTGTCGAGGACTGAGCCCTGAACCTGCAGTCTGTGTTATCTTCCAGTGGTTAGCATCAAAGCTGAAATGTACTGCAAAGTGCAAGTTGGGGTTTGTGTGAGAAGCGTTGGATGTAAGTGCAGGTCAACTCCCGCTGCTGCACGTGACCTTGTTATTGACAGCTAATTTGGTCCAGAGAAACCATCAAGTGTGAGTACTCTCACCTTGACCTTGGGTTGTTTGTAGAGCATCGACCTGAAATGCCTGTTCCTCCTCCTTTGGGTGATGTTTTGCTTTCTCTAGTAAGGAACTTGTACTCAAAAACATGGACTGGAAAACTTAAGCTATATGCAAAGGATATTCCCCATGTTTGAGTAGATCTCCCTCAGTTCTTATGCTCCTTATAACAAGATTAAATGATATTTCTAAAACCTTGCTACTCAAAGTGGAGTGCTTAGACCAAAATCATTGGTATTATCCGGGGGCTCGTTAGAAATGAAGACTTAATCATAATCTGTAGTTTAATAAGCTCCCCAGTTGAGTTATATGTGCATTAAAGTTTGAGAAACTCTAATCCAACATTCTAGTTTATTCTCTGATGTTGTTTTTCTCAACAATCAGAACCCATTTGTAGTTGATGAGTTTCTCCAAGCCTCCTCATTGCGATGGGATCCTGTGTTTCAGGACTTTGGGCATTTGTTATCATCTGTGAATGTGTCAGTATTGCACACAGGTATCAAAATCAATCTCTGGCTCCTTGTTAAATATGGCTGATTGAACTAATGTGTTCATCTTCTCTCCTTGAAATGTCACTAAAGTACTAATAAGGGATAAAAAGAAAACGTCAATCCACAATGATAAAGAGAATGGGGAGGATACTGTATTACCAAGAGATGTTAGCATGTTTGTAGTTCTGTAGAGAATTTGGGAATGAATTTTTCTAGGTACACAGAAAATTAAGTAAGTGGAAAAGAAAAGAAAAGACAGTGATTGTCTGTAGGGAGTACAGAATTGTACAAGAAACAAAATGTAATCATAGTCATAGTATACTCTGTGGTTCAGCTGTAATTAGTCATAATAATGTATATGGTGTGCCAAAAAATGTATACAAGTGGACACTTTGGTCAGCGTTGCTCAAGCAGGAGTTCGCCATCATCAGAAGTGTCTGGATGCTGATGGGAACCACTCTGAGCACCTCTTGTAATTGCAGGAGTCAAACGTGACTTGTATTCATCTTTGTTATTGGTATATATTGAGTATTACAATTTTAATACAGTTCTCCTTTCTTAAAATGCGTATACTTTTTTTTTTGGCAACTTCTGTGTATGGATATTACTTTAACAAAAAGTGGTAAAATTGTATCTTAGGAAAGACTGTGGAGGGGTGTGAGGGAACTCCTTCCTGATTCTTCACAGTGGTATTTCTAGGAAGTAAATTATACCTGAGACTTTACCATCGGTGTTAGCTGTGTGGGGCTGGGACGTGGTGTTAGCAGCAGGAAAAAGGGCCGAGTTAATGTTAGTTGTCTTTCTCTCGCTTTCTCCATCGCCAGCCACGCCAGAATTGATGGCTACCGATGGGCAGCGTAGAAACCGTTGGATTAAAACTCCGAAGAGCTGAACACTCATCCCATTCTGCTGCCAGCTAGTTTTTTAATTAAAAAGGCATAATTTCCATGATTCTTATACCGTGCCATCATCCAAGTTATTTTCCTTTATTTTAAGCAGAGTGGACAAGATGGTCTATTTCTAGCAGCTCTCTCCGTGGTATTAATTTTTGCTTCACTTTGTCACTTAGCCATTTACCCAAGTGGCTTGAGAATTCCCCTTTCAGGGGAAAAATAAGCACTTTTTCTTCTCAAGAAGCCAAAGAGCCTTAATAACTGGGAGAACAGCATGGAGTTATCATTAGTATGAATGAGGAGAAACAGTTCTTTCGTTCAGGCAGATGGAAACGTTTTCAGTTCTCACCCCGTGACATTTGTGAGAAGCCCAGAAGTTCCCAAATTGCCAGAAGCCATCTGGTCGAAATGCTCTGGCCCTTGTTAACTTATGTAACCCCTGACCAATTATATTTCTTAGCCTTCTCATCATTTCTGTTCCAAATTTTTATTAAGTTTATTCAACAGCAAATAGGTAATGTTAAGTGAAGTATAGTATCTTTGGAAAGGTATTACTTTGGGTTTCATTTAGAACAGAACCCTGCAGATTGAATGTGCAAGCAGAAACTCCCTGGTTTTGACTGACCTGGGCTCAGGAAGAGAGGATCCTGTCCAAAGGTTCGTATGAGCCAGGTCGTCACCCCTCATGTCACATCCGCCTTTGCAGACCAATATTTAAAGGGCAGGTGATAATAGACATAAGCCAGCAATTAATGAGAGCAAACAAGGTAGCAGTTCACGTGGGCTGAAGGCTTTGTCCTCTCAAATCCCCAA
>NW_017731542.1:1195057-1301860 GCF_001890085.2 Hipposideros armiger | reverse complement strand
TTCTCTGCCTCCCTCCCTCCCTCCCTCTCTCCTCAGCTCTGTGTTCTGTTCCTTTTTCCTTAGCTTGCCTTTTAATCTCTTGCATCTCACTTTTTGGTGGGGGGAGGGCGCTGATTTGCTGTTTTGTGCCCCCCCTCTTTCTTTTCTGCTCTTTGCTTTTTTCACTCCTGTTCATTGTGTTCAAGAAAATAATGCACGCAAGTCGGAAAATGAATTGTGATTGTGACTGGGGTTTAGTAGAGGTGACAATAGAAAGCTAGGAGGTAACTACAGAAATAAAATGAGAGTTTCAGGTTTTGAAGAAGTGGGGATGCCAACAGCAGAAGGCAGCCTTGTCAGAGAGAGAATCGGCCCCGTTTTTTCTTTTCTGGGAAATGGTGAGGTGAGCCAAATTCTCAGCAGGTGAACTACATCTTAATAGGTGTTCTCTTCTCCTGGCTCAAAATAGGATTTTTTAATTCAGAGGGAAAAATGTATTTTTTTTTCTATTTTAGAAAGTGGACATTTACTGCTGTTTTTACAAAGAGAATAGGTACTAGTTTATGTGTCTTCTGTTAAAAAAAGAACATTCTAGATAGGAGAGATGATTAGCATATCAGGGTCACCTTAATTCTATCTGAGCTTTCACAAAATGTATCTGGAAGCTGCTTAATTGCTCTGGCATTCCTTATCTCTTCTTCCTCCTGCAGAGTTTTTCCCACCATAGATAACTCTCCAAACTCTTGTAGGCAAGATGCATATCTGGTCCATCTTTGTGTACCCAGAAGCTTCTAACATTTTAATTTCTTCATAAATACTATTGAACTAAGAAAAACCAACCTAGTCCAGTCTCTGGCCATTGTTCTAGTTTATTAGAACCATTGAGGGTTGTGGCCTCTGGGAAACGGTGCCACTGAGATTCCCAGAGCAGTACAACTGTGTCTTAATTTAGTCTTTCATTAGCTCAGTTCCAAAATATTCTCTTCACTGTACAGTGTAAATAGGGTAAAGATAAAAATGAAGGCTCAATCCTTCTTGACTTCCCATGGATGTCATATTCATTTGTTTGCTCATTTATTCTCACAGTAGCCAAACAGAATTTTAAATAAGGAGATCAATGGAGATAGTTTTAAAAATCATTTTAACTAAAAAAATATTTAGCAATATGATATTTTCTGCTGTATTTGTGATATTTGATATGGCATAATTTTCAATATTTTTCCTTCCTAAAATATAGATGCAGGCGGTTCTGTCTTGCCTTAAAGGGTTTTATGAGTAAGTTATATTATTTGAAGGTGCACAAATGCTAAGCTATTTCAGACAAGTGACCACATAATTTCTGGCATTCTTCATGGACAAAGAGACTATACTTTTAGGGTTGTAAGAACTGAATATGATTTCAGATGAATTAAAAACAGGAGTATAAGTTGGTGGAATCTTATCTATAATGGTTTTTTTTTTAGCTATGTTCCACTTTTCTTACATGGCAATTTTAATTTATTATAACTAATTTTGCAGGCTTTTTTCTGTAAGTTACACATAATTTGAAACAAGTGATGTCATTTGTTTATTTGTGGATGGCTATTAAAATTTAAGATGGGTTGAACAGTTATATAAGAAGCATTGAATTTTATTGCCCAGGTAATAAAAAGTAGGTACCACAACTGAACACAAAGGCACACTATTTCCTTCTTCCTTTGGTCCTGTGTCCCTGGGAGTCGATGTCAGGCACAGGATGTCGGATGCCTCATCATTAGACAGAGCGACTGCCTTTGATAATTTTCTTTGTAAGACTGTCCCCCTAGTCATGCTAATGCTAAACAGACAAAAGCAGAGGAAAACCCTTAACTAGCGCCATCTTGATTCCTCCAATAGAATAAAGGCATCAGATGACTCTAGGCAACATGACATTATCCACAATCACCAAATATATTGAAAAGAATGACTGTGATACCTCTTTGTATTATAAAGTGCAGTTATACAAAGGTGTAGTGAATCCATCTGTTCTCCAACTGTATTTCATAGTGAGATTTTTAAAATGTAATTTCTTAGCTCATTCATATTAAAGTTCTTTCAAAAACTCGACACTGATTATTGATTATTGTACTTCTTTGGAAAAACTGTTGAAATACCACTTGGTTGTACAAAACTGAGCTGCTTTTGACTCTGTGCTTTTATCATTCAGAGCACTGAGGAGGTGATTCAATATCTTTACCCCTCAAATCAAATTATTTTTTCCTATCATTTGCTTGGCTTCTTGGCTTATCAAGCTTGATTACATTTGCCTTTTCTTACTTTGATAAATGTGGTCTGAAAGTGTGAAATAGAGAAATTGATCTCCCTAAGTATATAAAGCAGTATGCCAGCCTTTTCTATAAGTTTTGTTTTGCATGATGGGAAATTGTAATTCTGGCTTAACATCTTTTATTTGCCATGATTAGGAAATGGTGAAATGCATCTTCAGCAACTAAATAAGCACTGATTAAAAAATTCTTTGCTTCAAACAGAACAAAACCTTTTTATAACTAACATCTAAATGGCCCTTCCAGCATGATAATTAGTATAAATTGAATATGGAATGAATCCTTCTTGAAAATTAATTTTGCTTTATTTTTGTTAGCATTTACGATGGTATAATAAAAATGCAATCAGGGAACCAAGATGGAAGAAGTTAACACCATTCCTCACACACTCTGTTGCCACTAGAATGTGAACCGAGCCACTGTACCTTTGAAACATTCCAATTTGGCAAGAGCTGTATAGTTGGCATCCTAGATTTATGCATTTCTGTCTGCTTTGATACAGTAGGAGCTGTAGCCCCAGAAAGGACATAGTCAAGTTCTAACCCCGGCGCCTGTGAATGTGACCTTATTTTGAAATAGGGTCTTTACAAGTATAATCAAATTAAAATGAGGGCATGTTGGAAATAGTCCCATGCCTGATGCCTTTATATGAGAAAGGAGAGGGATAATTTGGCATAGAGAAAGAGACATAAGGAAGAAGGCTGTGTGGTACTTTCTTTTGTCAGCCCGAGGAAACTCATACACTGTTCCTTTTTTTTGAATGAAACTCTAGAAATGATTCCCAACTCAAAGCCATTGAATCTGCCAGTGGATGTTCTTGCTTAGAAATCTATAAGGAGTTTATCTGAAAATCTCCTGATTTAACAACTTAAGATGTTTTTCTATCCTTTGAGAGGGTTTTAGTTAGAGTATCCTTATACAGATGCATTTTAGAGATATTAATTATATTGCTAGGCCATCCTCTAACCTATGGAAAAATTATGAATGTTGGAGTCATACATAATTGGGTTTTAATCCTAACCCTCCCTTTTGGACAAGTTATTCAGCTCTGCTAAGCCTCAGGAGATATGGAGCCCGCTCGCCTTCTCTACCCCTTCACATAGCTCCTCTTCAGTAACTGGGTCTTTCACTTTCCCTTATTGACCTGGAGTGAAGAGAAACAGTATTCATCTTGGAGCTAATAATTACAGAAGAGAGGAGGTAAATGGCAGCTCCACAGTCACTGCTTGCCTTGTGGTTTATTTCCGACGATGGTTGTGCTACTAGGTGTTCCACGTTGTTTTCGAATTGCAGGCCATGACTCCTTTGTAGTTAATGAAATACATTAATAGAGCATCCAGCAGTTTTAAAAACAGAACTAGAGTAGAATAGAAAATATCAATTTATATTGCACAGTACAAGAATAATTTTGTGTGTGTGAAACTTAAATTCTTTTGCATGTGTGTTGCACTGTATTATATTTATTTTAATGTGGACTGCAATTAAAAACATAGCTAAACAAAAACAAGCTTTAGTTATTCTAATCTATACTTTCTTAGCATCCAATTAACTCACGATGGGGTTTGACTACTGTTATTGAGTTAAGCAAGTAAACAACCAGGATGTACGGGAGCCTCTTTCATTAGTTTTCTTCCTGAGGAGCTGGGGTCGCCTTGCTGGTTGGGACTGAAAACCTCGTCGCTGTATCAGTGTCTCTACTGACCATGGCAGCAGCGAGGTGCAATTGCTGTGCTGCTCGTTTCCAGTTCTTAGTTGGTATCAGGCTTTACCTCGAAAAGTGTGCAGTCAGTGCACTCTGATTTCTAACTATAGAGATCCTTAACTCTCTGCTCTTATGATAATTGCTGATGTTAAGAAAACCCACCCCTACTACCTGTGAATGTCATTTATCTAAGGGGTCATATTGGTTCATATGAGAAATTCTAAGGTTTGCAGTAGGTGTTAGCAAGCTTTCAACTTGCTTTTACATGGAGACCAAAATACCCTCTCACCACTGCCCATAAAAACTCACTAGCGAAGCCCTGGTAACTTATACTTTGTACACCTCAATTTTCTCACCTATGCTATAAAATATGGCTACCAATTGCCTCTTCCTTATACGGGTTGGATGAGTTTATACATATGCTAGGGATTAGCATTGACTAAATGCTGCCAATGATGCTACCGCCAATGGTTCTGTCCACAGGACTTGGCATCAGGTATGATGACCCTTGTCTGCCTAGAATAGGCTCTGCTTTCAATGGAAAATAGTGCAGGAACTTAGTTAGCATTACTCCCCAACCAAAGAAAGAGATGAGAGCTTAGCACGCCTGGAGGGTTGCATTCTGTTTCTGGTACTATATTTTAAGAGAGACTTTAATGATTTGGATCGTTTCTGGAGAAGAGTGACCTGACTTCATTTAAGGACATGGATATCTTCAGTGTGGAGGAAAGATGACATAAGGACATGATAGCATCATTGCCCTGCAGGGCTGCCCTGTGTCTATACATTACATTTATTCTTTCGCTCCCTAAAATAACACTTGTACGGACTGGAAAGAAGCAAACTCTCATTTTAACATGAGGGGAAAATGTGTTTAGCCCTAGAACTTTTCAAAAATGCAACAGGCTGATATATAAAGGACTGACATGGTAGAGGTCATCGGGAGATTAGGGGGCTGGGTAAGGTGACTGAAGTGTTCTTTTATTCTGAGGTTGGAGGTCTTTGATGCCACCTTGAAAGTGTGGGCAGCTGTAGTCTAGATTAAGAGTTAAGGTAGTAGAATCAGAGATAACATAAGCTTTGTGGAAAGCAGGATGGCAGGTTTTTCTAAGAGTGTAGGGAGAATGTGAGACTCTCTGTTGTTCACTTCCTTGATTTTGTATAATATGTTATTTTTGTAATAAAATATTTAAAAATATATAATTATGTCATATTTTAAAATGATATATTCTGAGAGATTTCAAGTCAAGGAGAACTTTAGGAGAGGTTTGATAGAAGGAATTCCTTTCTGAAGCCAGATTATTTAAAGGTTGCAGGTTTGGCTTTTCTCAATACAGCAAAAATCTTTACTGAGAAGCCATTGCTACTACAAAGGCCACCCACAGATGTTCGACAGCGCTCACTTTGAACAGTAGGAGTAATCATTGGGTTTGCAATAATTCATCAAGGTATGTTAGCGTTAAGTTTTCTGCCAGCACCGAGTAGCTATGGATAACATATTCAAATGCCAGATCTGATAATGTCTTATATCTTAAAAAGTACTTTATAGGTGTGTAATCCCGTAGAGTTTTATAACATCCTCATAAGTTTAAGGTTTTAACTCTAGTTCCAAAATCTAGGGCTACTGATCTCATAGTCTTTCTAGTATTTTATATATTCCGGCTTCCCTGGAGCTAAAACTCGACTTGGTTTTTCAAAGATGAGATGACAGTTTGTGCTGAGCCGCATGGGTCTTCTTACCTGGTGTTCAGAGAATTCACACTGAAACTCAGGTGGCCTGAGTACTACAGCCTAGTGCTGAGGCAGAGTTACTCTTATTAATAAGATAAAATTCACTCTGGTGTTGCACTTAGTAGTCATTTTAGTCTAAAGGCCATTCTCTATCACCTATGAGTATACCATGGAAAAATGGAACAGACACACCCGCCATAGTAAGTTGGATTCCTCACCGTAAATTAGGAGCTGGCATCAGGATATGGTAGAAGCTTTTCCGGGCAGACTCAGTCACCAGTATATTTAATATTTTGGGAAGATGGATGTGGTTTTACCTAATGCATTTTCTGTTTGGAATTTCCTCCTTGGTTTCTGGTGAAAATCTCTAACAAAGTTTTCAAACAGAAGATATTAAAGAACTGAAAAATAATGAATTTTGTCTTAGAAACACAGTTCCCAAAACACTTTTGATGAAATTTAATAGCGAGAATATCTCCAAATTTTTATGCCAATGCTCATCTCTGCTATTATATTTATTATTATATGTTATGTTTATTATGTGTATTAATGCTTACCTCATCTATTAATTTTAAAGGACATCTCCAAAATTGAGCTTTATATTATTGTGACATGATGCACTTCTTTACTCTAAAACCTATATTGGACTTATGTTAGACAGTCTTAATCTTTTTCTTAAGAGAGCATGGTGGTGAGAAATTATAGAAAAATCTAGAATGAATTCTGATTCATGTGGCTCAGTACTTTTATAAATACTCTTTCCTGTTTTAAGTTATTTTGAGTTCAAAGTCTCAACTAGAAAAACATAATAGAGGGTGATTTTTTTTTTTTGGTCTATTTGCGGAAAGTGATACCTGTAAGATCCAGCAAGACCTGTGTTTGGTATTGTAGAAAACGTATTTCAAATAAATGAGATGCAAGTTTTTCCTGGTTTTCTTACATCTCTTTTTATACTTATATATTTATTAAAGTCTATGTAACATAAATGTGAAATTTCTAAAAGAAATACAATTGACGGTGGAACTAGTACTGGACCTGTCTTAAATTCAAAGACATAGACCCTAATTTTACATTACTTTTGGGTTTTTATATACAAAACTGCCCAGAATACCTAGGGCCTCTTTCATTTCTCTCTCTCTCTCTCCCTCTCTCTCTCTCTCTCTCTCTCTCTCTCTNTTGCTGGTACTCTCTCCTAAAGGACTTACTTTCTCTCTCTCTCTCTCTCTCTCTCTCTCTCTCTCTCTCTCTCTCTTTCTCTCTCTCCCTCTCTCTCCCTCCCTCCCTCCCTCCCTCCCTCTCCATCTCTCCCTCTCTCCCTCTCTCTCCCTCTCTGCCTCTCTCCCTTCTTCCTTCCCCCCTACACCTTTGAGGAGACAGTGGAAAGCTTGAGTATCATTTAGACCCTCTGTTAATTTCATGGGAGATGTATTTTTTAAATATCTGAAATTAGGTTGTCTTGTAAATAATGCAGTCTACTAGGCTTGAACATGAGGGTGTGTCAGAGCATATGTTTGTGAGGATCTGTGTGTGCGTGTGTGTGTGTGTGTGTGTGTGTGTGTGTGCATGTGTGTAGGGTGTGTGGTTTCAGATTAGGGAGGGCCTTAGGGAGGAGGATATAGAGTGTGACTATTACCTTTTCTCCTTTATTACCAACTTCCCATATTACGGACTATGGAGGACTAGGGATTGGCTGGGAGACTGGAGCTTGACTCCAGAGGGAGTCGGGATTGAAATACGGGAAACTAATATTTGTAGCCTTATAAATCAGTCTTGGTGTTTTAAATGTGGCCTAGTCATTTCCCCTGGGATATTAGTTTCCAGCAGGTTAGTAACAAATAAAGTTTGATTTCTATTTATTTATTTATTTACCTATCTGTCCATTTTTCTTTCTGAAGCCAGCCCTGGCTTTTGGCTTCTTTAGAACTTTCTCCCAGTTTCTCAGTACTCTGATGCTATTCAAATTCTTCAGCTAATTGTCATCTTCAAGCTGTCCCCAACCTGCTCCTGACGTTTCTCTGCTCTCTAATTGGAAGATTGTGTAAAGACAGTCTTGGTTCTCGCAGCCCTTTCTGGACCCCTTTATAATAAACTGAACCTCCCAAATATATGTACTCTATCCCCATGCGGATCATGTTTTTATTAACCTATGTTGCAGTTGCCAGATTAATTTGTTGGCACCTACTTGTGGACTTTAGGTTTTATGATGTCAGGGAATTTGTTTTTCATTGTCAATGTTGACTGTCTAGTAGCTCAATATCATGTCTAGCACATAGTAGATCCTCAATAAATGAAGAGTGCATGAATAAAATTCATGTGTGAATGAAAACATGGGTCACGCCTTGCTTCTGTGTTCTAAAGCTTTGCTACTATTATTTTCCAAATCTCATACCTTGGATGGAATTCTACCATACAGATGACTCATTAAAAAAACAAAACAAAACAAAAAAACTCAAGGAGGTGGCTTATCATTTAGAATGGGAACATAGTTCAGCATAGTGGCTTTCAAATATTTGCAAGCAAAAATTAGTACTCATTGAATACTGAGGAACTCCTTTACACATACAATTCTTTTTCCAGTTTAATTCCATAGAAGCTCATGAACCTACTGAAGTATTTGTTTATTTGTTTTAATGGACCCCCTGTCTCTTCCACTGGGGAGCACAGCTGATCAGCTTCCTAGATGAGCATCTGTAGGTTTTAACGCCATGGATAGGTATCAGGGTGTCAGGTTTTTATTTAATACTTTTGCTGCCCCTTTTATTAACAGACAATCTACATCATCTAAGTTATATTAAACAATTTTGTTCTCCTAGAACAAATTCGTTTATAGAACTCCTCAGAGCCAATTCTTAAATTGCAGTTCATACATTAGAACTACTCAGAACCCAAGGTTTGTAATAGACAAGTCATCCACAAGGCTAAGCTCTGTTAGAGAGGTGGGGGAGGGGGCATTGGGGCAGGACGCGGAGAGAGAGACCATATGAGGGAGAGATGTGGCATCCATTAGCATGCCAGACACATAGTAAGATGGTAGATGTTTGTGTTTCCCACACACCTTTAAATTTAGATGTGGAGTGGATTTCTTAAGACCAAAGCAAATGGTTAGTCTGGCACGTTGGTTCAGTAAATGTTTCCTTCCCCACCCTTCCTTCCTTCCTTCCTTCCTAGTTTTTATCTTGCTTCTTAAGCATAGATAAATGTATATTTACTCAAATATAATATTATGTTAGTAACATATTTATTAATTGCAGGCATTTTTATGTGTCAGGAAAATATCTCAAGCATCATAATGTCACTTAGAACTGAGCATGGCCTGAAACACACACAATTCATTAGACGGGTAAACAGACTTCCCTTAGCCTCACAGTTGTTTTTGATGTAGCTCCTTTCTTCAATGCAATCTGTTAATTCCTACATATTTGTATAGATAAAGATTCTGTTAGTAGAAAGAAATGAATATTTTCTTCTATTTGTATACCTTTTCTATATCATATCTATGGTTTAAAGGATTTTTATTTTTATACCAAGTGTATGCATTGAGTAGTAAGAATCACATAATTATATAAACTTATATATTTTGTATGTAAATGTCTTGTGAAACATAAAATAAATTATTTAATATGAAAATATACATTATAATGTTTTACTGATGAACTTACTAGGAAACAGGGAATCTCAGAAGCCTTGAAGTTATTTTTGAGACATTGTTTCTTCTTCTTTATTGGATCTGTGATCTTTCTCTGGAACCAGTGTTACAGGATGCTCACCAAAGGTACCTGACTTTAATCCAAGTTCTGATAATGAAATTCAATTTTATGTAGTATTTTTTTTGAAGAGCTCTTCTTTTGTAGTATTCTTTTTGGGGAATTATTTTGGTGTGTTTGACCATATTGTTTTAATAATGGCATCTCTAATGGTTTGAGAACTATTTGTGTCTTCACCAGCCTTGAATCTGGTACCAAAATGGACAGGGAGGTTATTTTATTACACTGTGATTCTCTCAATGCTAGGATTAAGAGGGTCAATTTATGTTTCAACCCTACTCCATTATTTGTTGCAGTGGCTGGTAAACATTATAAATGGATATCGCAATTGGATTTTGAATCAATAACTTCAGACACTGAGCCATATGTTTTAATAGGAAGCCGGGTTTTCCTTACAATGGTCACATAATGCTATTAGTTTCTTGATGATATATTAGAGTCAGAAAAAGTAAATGTAAGCACACAAAGTATTGTGAGGTCTTCAAATGCCATTATAATTTATTCTTATGAAAGTCTTGCCAAGTTCAACCATGATTCTTTTTGTTATGTTTTGTTACTCTGGGCTACTCTACAATAATTTTGAAATCATATATGATATTTTCTCTGAATTTAATACTTATTTGAATACCTCATTTGCTTTTAAGAGAAAGTTGTATTGATGTATCTGTGATGAACCTAACCTCTTATTGACTGTACGGCTTGTTTCGAAGATAAACTAACTGCCCTGTGGTGTGTATGTAAAGTGGACTAGAAGAAGTAAATTCAAATCTCTGCAGGCTTGCCTATTTTCAGTAGTAATAGAAAGGAATTGTGTTATACTTCATATCTTCTCACTTGAGAACTTATTGGGTGCTTGCTAGTCAATTCAGGAGCACTTCTGTTATCTCAATAATGAAATATTTAGGCCAGATTTTGGAAATAATCTATATTTCACTAGAATTTCCCTTCTTAACATTTATCTTTTAATACCATTTCTAAGGATTGCATATATGGATTATGACTATTAGAATTAGTTCTGATTTTCTCATTTTATTCCTGTATATGAATAGTGTTTTTATTCTTACCTGACTTCCAGGGTATAAAAGTTGGTAGTCACCCTTAACGATAGATAACTTCCTCACTTTTCAAATGAATACATGAAAGCAGTCACAATTGTGTTGACACTGGAGTCAGTTTCTTTGTTTTTCCAGAACTCCATGATGATGATTGTAACATTTGATTCTAGTCATGGCTCTTTCTTACCAGTACAATACTGCCATGCTCCCAAGCAATGACCTAGTTAGCAATGCGTTAGCCAGAGCTAACTGGTATAACAGAAGTGGGGCTGTAGAACCAAGGGAGAAAATATTATCATCTGCTACAGAAGATCACTGCAGTCTTTCTGCTTAGATTTAACCCCAAATGACCATTTGGGATGTTTGGTATAGTAAACATATCTACAACAATCGTTTTCTTAAAAAAAAACAAAAACAAAAACAAAAAACCTTCTACTTATTTGTTATAATTTGTTTTGGAAGTTAAAGGGAAAGAGAAGGAAGGAGACTGGATCAAAGAAAATGTAGTCACCATATAATCACTAGTCATTATTCCCCATCTTCTAGAATGTCAACATTGGGATGAAGCCCAAGTTGCCACTTACTGGGGACATGTACAACGAGAATTTTTTTTTCTGGTATTTGTGATAAGTGTGTGAACATTTTATTGGAATTTGCCCTTTCTTTAGCAAATATATACTTTTAAACCTGTTCGTTGTTTTTGTTTGCTTTATTGGTTACTGGCCTATCACTTCTGATTTTTTTGTGTAAAAGGCTAATCTATGAAATTTTAAGGTTTTCCTTCACAGTTGTTGGAAGATCTTATAAGAGTTGATAAAGTTGATTCTCCTTGTAAAATATAGAAACATTTTGTCAGTGCTAGATTATCTTCTTGAATTTAACTTCTTATATTTCTTGGGTGATCAATCTCTCTGTGTTTAAACTAGGGGAAACATTTAGTTATCTGTGTTTCTATGCCTAGGATGAGTTTATGGTAAGTAGACATTACTTCTTATTTTCCAGTCTAAAGGTGGCATTAGGCTAGCTTCTCTATATGTAGTGTATAATAAATAATAAATTTCAATAATAAATTTGAATTAAATTCTATATCAGCATGTTATGATAAGTAAAACGTTTTAGACCAAGATAAAAATCTGTGGTTTTCTGGGTATTACCATTCTTTGAAATTATGGCTTGAAGCTGAGACTCTACTAAGTATAACTATAAGTAATAATAGTTAAGACATATTTGTGAAAATGGTGATACATAACCAGAATATAATCCAGTAGAATATAAGCCCCTTAATAATGAAGAATTTGCCCTGTTCACTTCTGTTTTTCCAGTGACTAATAGCCATACAGTAAATATATTTATTAAATGTAAACAAAATGTAGTTAAATGAATAGACTAAGGAATTATAATATAATGCTGACACTAATGTAGTTTTGCTTAACACTTTTTATCCAATTAGAATAAAAATTTAAGAACTGAAATCAGTATCAAAAGACTGATGTGTGTACCATAAATATATTTCTTTTTTTTTTTCCTATGCAAAATGGTCTGCATGTGATGGGCGGCATATTATTTTTTTGGCTTTGCTGACAATTACACATTTTGCTCCATATTGTTTTTATGCATTTCAACTGGGCATACTAATTTCAGAAAATTTGAATTTTATTTTGCAGTGTAAATTTTAAAATATGTAATTTCAAAAATATATACTTTTGTGAAAAAAAATGTTTTTTTCCATACCAGATGCGGGGATTATTTGGCATTCACAGGGGTATAAACATTAGAGTTTTATTTTTTATAGGTAAAGTTTGTGGTTGCATCCGTATGGTATCAGCAAATTGTACTTTACATGCTTTGAGTACTTTAACCCCATGCTTAGTTGATTTTATGTGAGATTTCGAGTGTAACACAGGAAGTATGAAATATTCTTGTAATTGAAGCAAATGCTTTTCTTTCTTACTGGCAATTTAGATTAAAATTTGATGAAGTAAATATGATCGTGTTTTGCTTTGAGCACCTGTATTTATTTGTCGGTACCAAAAATACTTCATTTCAGCACTCACTATGTCTATTCAGAGTGCTATTTGCTACAGTTTGTCTAAGGAAAATGCAGCTTGAAATGGATTCTCAGCTAAATATGTTTGTTATAGTTCTTTATGCAGATAGGTTTGAGAGAAACATGCAAGATACCTGAGAAAGTTCTTGCTGACCTACACAATACCTGCATCCTAATAGGTCATATTTCAACTCCTGTACTTTTGACAAATAGCTTGGCTCTAAAAAGCTCTGTCCGTGGTGCTGAAACCTCTCATGATGTATGAGCATGTCTTGCTGATAAATTCTAATGTCAGCCGGTGTATGATAGTGATTCATCAGGTTGTAAAACTTGTGTTTGGGAAACACATTGAATTAGCAAGTCTCATATTTTGGTTGTGTTGAATTAACACAGTTTGTTCTTTCATTTTAAAGAGTTCATAACAATTACCTTTCACGTTGTCAGAAACATCTAAGATTTAATTAGAAACTGTCATTGCGATCACAAAAGCACATGTCTAGCACTGACAGATAGGTGGATATGACTACAGTGTTGGGAATGTTTGCAGGCCAATGACGTGTTGATACTATGCAGCAAGCTACTGTAAAAAAAGTTAAACACTCGCTTATGAAAAAGCACTGCCGCAATTAACATGGAAACCTTGTAGCTTTGTAGAGATGAGTGATTTGACTATAAAAAGTGTGGCTTTTTATCTTAGATGATTTTTTTATTGTTTCAGGGTACTTCCCTTATACACAGATGGGTTGTTTTTTTTGTAAATATGACTAAAACCCTAAAAGACCTTGGCTGTTTTTTCCAAGTAAAATCCTCACATTTACTATATAGGATCTTACATTGTTAGGAGTGTTCTTGGCATTTCAATTCAAGGATTCTTAACTTTTTAAAGAAGTGTTTTTTAGGTACCTGAACTATAGTCATAGAGAACTGCACTTATTTTTTTTTCCTTTTACTCTAAATTTGTCTGAGAAGTTTTTCCTCTCATTAGCAAAACTGTCCTTTTAAATTTCTATTGAACCCTGGAATTATCTGACTCATGCCATTTTTATAGTGGGGTGCAGTACATAAAAGGGGGAATTTTATAAAATTGAACCTATAAAATTCTTCTAATAGTCTAGTAAACTGTAAAGTAAAATTCTAAAATTTTAGCCTTGGAAAATCTTAGTCTTCTAAAATTCTAAATCTCATTGTCATCCTGGGGCAAAGGACCACCCACTTTGGCCATCACTGATTTCAAGTCAGCACCAACCAGGTTCATTGCTATAAAAGTATATAAACCCCCTTCTTGTGGAGTCATGGAGAAAATATTGTTTCATCGCTATGTTGGCAGCACAGCAAGTTATGAGGTTATTTGTTTGTTATTGCAGGGGAGCTCATTAAGTATTTTAGAATTACAGGGGGATTTGAAAATTACACCTAGATTGTAAGTCCTGCTGAGATTTGGCAACATTTCCTGCAAGGTAAGCATCTTAAAGTTGAGTTACTACTAATTATTAAAATAAGACTTGCGGTTCCTCAGATATTGGGTTTACATTATGTGAACCTAATAATTGAATCCAGTCCAAGAGCTTGCTGTTCAGAAAAGAAAATCTTTAAGTGAATACATAATTTCCTAGAGGATTTGTTTTGTCACTAGTTAAAGGGTTAAATACAGTGTCATGATTGTCCTTCACTATTGATGAAAGCACCTTCTCCAATCCTTTTTTGTGCATTATAAAAACATAGTTATAGAACTCAGTCAATGTGTCTTCACACAGTCCAAATTTCATTATAGAAAAACACTTTTTGAAAATGTTGTCATTTAAATGATGTCTGGTCAGATGACACTTCCCAGAAATTATTCTTTATTTAGAAACAAAAACAAGACAAAAGCAATTGGTTTTAATCCAAAATGTATTTTTCCTTATAAAAGAGGCCCACATACTCACTGTGTCTACTCTACAGAATGTGTCCATTTGTTACACCACGTGTCAATTCAAGTTTATCTGGTCACTGCAAAAACTCGTGGCTAATATGTGTGATACAACACAGTAGGAGGTATTGCTCAGTTCAACTACTCTTATATACTTAAAAAAAATACAGAAATGTTTTCGTCCACTTTAACTGTAGTCCAGACATAAAAGTTACATGGAAGTTCTAGAAAATGGAATTACTTTATTTGGTTGCCACAGTACCCTTTGAAGCCAGTTAATTAAAATGCTGAACTTGTACATAGATCCATTGGTCAGGAGCAGCATTGGTGAAGCTTACACTTCTTTCTAGAAAGTAATATTTCTCTGCCTTTTTTTTTTTCGAGCACTACAGTCAGTCATGAGCTTTTGTTTGAAGTAGGTTTAGTTGGTTGTTTTTAGGACATGTTTGTTGGCACACCGATAACCGTTGCTTTCACTTCCAATGCTGAGCTTTTTTCTCTGCCTCCTTCCCAGAGGTCAATCAGAGGAGGGTAGAGCTCACTGAATGCAAAGGATGGTTTCTGTAAATAATTCCTCACGTATCTGTGTTCACCATCACCATTCACATGTTGAGGGAGACAGCTGAGAAGACATATCACACCAATAATCCCCAGGAGACCCCCAAGGCAGGCCATAAATGTGGTGGTGGTACTCTTTTCATATTCCTTCCAATCAGGGTCCAAATCTTTTGTGGTGACATTCACACATTGTTTTCTGGTCTTCTGATAGATGGTGGGGATATCAATACAAATGTTATACTCAGTCGACGGGTTCAGATGAGTCAGGTTATACACCTTGACGTCCGACGGTATTCGAGCACTTTGGGCGGCATGGGGATTTCCTGTCTTGACAAAGGCTGTCCACTTAACACTGGATTTGAGAATCTTAGAACTTGCCTTCCAAGACACCAGAACGGAATTGGCCTGGACATCTTTAATTTTAATATTCAAGGATCCATTGTTATCCTGGGGCAAAGAACCGTCCACTTTGACCATCACAGACTTCAAGTCAGCACCAACCAGGTTCGTTGCTATACAAGTATATAAACCCCCTTCATTTGGGGTTATGCCACGTATGTCTAGCGTGCCTTCAGAATGGACATAGAACTTGTCTTTCAGCGTGTTAGGCAAGAGTTTTTGACCAGAAGGTGTTATCCAGTAGATTTCGGGCTGTGGCTCTGCAGTAGCTCTGCAGTGCAAGGAAACATAGCTTCCGGCTTCCAAATCCACATTCGAAGGCAAGCTCTCAGGAGCTATCAGCGGGAGGCAGATTTCCATCATCTCCCTGAAATGCACCTGCCGCACATTTTGGCCTTGGAATTCAGGTGGGTCCACACAAAACAGCGACTCTGGCTCCATGAACCGAATGTTGGTTTTGTTCATGTTAATCCAGCGGATAACACAGTCGCACCGGATGGGGTTGCTATGGATGCTGATCTCCCTGAGGTTGGGCAGGGATGCGATGGTGCCGTGGTACAGGGCGCTGAGGGCGTTGCTATGCAGCATGAGTGACTCCAGCTTGGGGAGCCGGAAAAACGCATTGGGGTGAATGTAAGACAGCCGGGGGTTGTTAGTCGCCTCGATTTTTCTTAAATCCGGCAAGTTATCCACAGCAAGACTGTCGATGGAAATCAGCTCAGGCATGTTATTGATCCCCAACTCTTTTAAGTGCAGCATATTGCTAAAGTCACCCCGCCGTATTCTATGAATCGGGTTTTTATTGAGATCCAAAAACTTGAGGTTTACAACTTTTTGCAGAGCAATATGGGGGACTTTCATAAGCCGGTTGTCATAAAAAGAGATGCTTTCTAAGTTGTCCAGTCCAACCAAGGCATTGTCTGGTACTTCTGTGAGGTTTATACCAGCTATCACCAGGCTCCGAAGATTGATAAGCGGCTTGAAGTTCATGTCTTTGATTCTGATGATTGGATTCTCCCCAATCATCAGAATCTCCAGGTTGGGAAGAGCATCAAACCACTGACTGTTGATCATCTGCAACCTATTTGAGTTGAGATGAAGGCGAAGGAGATTCTGTAGGCCAATGAAAGCTCCTGGAGAAATGGCAGAAAGCAAGTTGTGATTAATGTAGAGCTCTTGTAAGTTGCTCAGCCCAGGCAGACATTTTTCAGGCAGCTCAGTGAGTCTGTTTTCCTCCAGGTACACAGAAAGGAGCTGAGGCATATTTTTTACATTAATATTGGTGACTGAAGATAAATTGTTTTGCGATAAGTCCAGGCCAGTCAGGTTCACTGGGAAGTCTATGGAGTGTTCAATTTTTGCAATATTGTTCGTCTGTAGGAGCAGAATCTGTGTGTCAGCAGGCAACCGGGCTGGGAAATTGAAAAGACCCAAATCATTACAGTCCACTGTAGCTGCTTCCATGTAAATGGACCGGGGTGTAAACCAAGGCCTGATTTCACACGTACATAATTGTGGGCAATCCGCTCTTTTATCTACCGCTTGGACGAGGGCAGTGATCGCTAGGCCAAGTAGCACATGAATCCGGAGTGGCATGTCCTTCATCTTAGCTTTCTTCTTCAGAAATTGAATGGGCCCTTCAGGGTTCCACAGTCCCCGCGAGTGAGTTCAGTCAGAGCTGACTGACAAGGAAAATTGTTGCATTTGTCAAATGACGAATGCCATAGAACTGCAAAGTTTTTCTTCATGGAAATAAGTGCCAGTGCCCCAGTTGCATTGTCCAGAAATGTCATGCATATTGGAAAAAAGCCGGCCACTGTCTCCTTTACGATAGAGCATTGATACACATTTTGAAGATGGCGTCTGGATAGATGGTCACTGGAAATTGAGCAATTCATTTATTTCGGAGTATAATCGTCACATCCCATGCTAGTTCAGTGCTTGCAGGAATAGCAGCATGATGCTAACTATAATAAAATAAAATATAAAGGAGAAGAAGAATTAGTCCAAAGGAAAAAAATACCATAATTAATATCCATTAACTAATTACGATGATCTCATATATAATATTCTTAGCATTTACAGTCAACTCAATATGATTTGTGACTTTAGCCTTGTCAAGACTGCCCTTGATAGTTATTGGACAGGCTGAGATATGGAAACTTTAGAAAGCCAAAGTTAGATGGAACATAATGAGTATGCTTCTACAATTTTCCTGTTATTTCAAATTTTTACTTCTTTATACCTTGTCATTTTGTTTATTATATTTGTCATTCTCTTAGACAATTAGTTATGGGGAAAAAAGGAAAACCTTTCAATGGTGATGGCTTTTTTTCCTCTTAGAGGCAAAATTAAAAGGTTATAAGTAAATAATACCATTTCGTTACCATCAAATGAGTTAGCCCGTGGTTCCCCAGGTTCTCAGAAGACCACCACGAAATGAGCTAGAAGGTTGGTATTTAGCTGGGTTTCCTGTTTTCGTTCAGACTTCTCTCCATAGTCTCCTTTGTATAAAGTGACTTGAATTTTGCCGCATTTGGAAGAGATTAATTCTAACTTGCCATAGATGTACCTGTATGTTGTCATTTTTAACTGAAATTTAGATTAATGCTTGACTGTTTTATTTTTCCCTGAAAATAACTTACATTCTATTAGTCACTGACAGTGAAAAAGTAAATTTACTACAGCAGTAAAACAGGCACTTAGATATTCCTTCTTTTAAATGAATACTGATGTTTTTATCACATAAAAATAAGCAATCCAAAACCAAGTTGCAATTTTGATATGTGCTGCATTTGATGATACCTGACTATGTTTAGTAATACGCCCCATCAGCTGGACTGCTGGTGAGCTCTGTCTGCAGGGGTGGGGGTGGCTGGCCCCGGCTGAACTATTTATTCTGGGGTTTTGCACTCCCAGTGCTAAGGGTCTGCAGACCCCATAACCAGACTCAATACTGCTCTTTCTCCATCTCTGCCCAATAGTGACATTCCTGATAGCATTGCTGACTGTAAGATCAGGTGGGTGCCTCAGTGACACAGAGAAATATATTTGGAGATGTGGTCTTTATGGAGAGATAGAAACTTATTTTAGTAAGAAAGAGAATTCCTTGTTTTTCAAAATTGTAAAACATTTACAATTCAAAGTCATGCCTAATTTTCCTCTTATCCTTTATTATAAGAGATGCAATTTTACCTCAAAACCAGATCATGAAGTTCAGATAACGACTAAGTTACATTGAGTTGGAAGTGCCTCTGCTTTGCTTGTTTCATTATTTCATCTAATTTTTTTTTTAGCCGGACCTTTCAGCTATTACTCTTAATCTGTTTTAAACAGACTCTAAGTCCCTTGAGGAAAGAAGTCTAATATAGCAGCCTCTTCACTGAAGATGCCTGATAATCTTTAGCCCACAGAGTCCCCCACTGTCTGGGGCCCCTCTTTCTCTGTTGCTCTTCACCATCTGCCATCTGTTACATGCAACCTTCTCTCTGCTGGTAGAGCACTGGGTCCCTCATCCTCTTCTCTCTTCTTGGAATGCCTGTTTCTTTAAGGTAACTCGCTTTTTTTTTCAAATCTCGGTTCAAGCATCACCTCCCTGTGAAACCTTCTGTATATGCCCCCCTGGCCACCACCACCCAGCTGCAGTTACTGCCTCCATGGTGCTCCCATGCCCCAGCACATACCTCTACCAGAATATTCATCTGGTTTCCTCCCTCACCAGGCACTCACCTCCCCGAGAGCCTGAGACCTGCCTGACTTTGCATGCCTAGCTTCTGGGCAAGGTAATTACAACACAGTAGCTGCTTAAGAATGTTTCAAATGATGCAATAAATGAATTAAGTTAATTAATAAATGTATATATTCACCTTTCCTGCATATAACTTAGGCAGTTCAATCTAATTTCTTAACTACAAGATTTAGCTGTTTTAACTCACATGAATCTACTACTTACATCAAAGGCATGTTATCTAATTTACTGATATCTAGAGATTAAATTTGAGTATAATATAAAGGAACATTAGACTTTTAGAAAAGTCGACCTAATACTATATCTGTAGTTTATTCCTTAATTTTTTCAGTCAGCATTTAATGAGCACCTTCTATGTCCCAGTTATTGGCTGGAGGATAAAAAGCTGCCTTAGACCAGGGCCTCTTCCCTTTTCAGTAAGTTTGCAGCCTGGAGTGGGGGGGAATACACATAAACAGATGCTTACAGTTCTGTGTCAGAACTGACGGCGCACACCGGAGGGGCGCCTGAAGAAAACTAAACTAGAAATGCATTGCCTTTGTATTCCTGAGATGAAGAAAAAGCATCTGTGCAAAGTGCAAATCACAATTCTGCATGTGCCTGTAGGTCCCTCAGTTGAGAACTGAGAAATCCTGACTTCTACAGGAGTTGGTTAAATCCACTTTGTCCAGCAGCTCAGAGTCGCATCTAGCCTCCTCTATGTTTAGGAGAAGGCTAGAAATCGTAACAGTGAGACTTTCCTTTTGGGGAGAGGGGTTACTCTAATGACATCACTTTGTATTTTGAAATTATTCGTGTGTTTTCTTAAGTTTATTGTAGATCCACATCTAATTAGAAACTTTTCTGATCTCACTTCATCATTGACGTAGCCACATGCCAGAAACTACCACATTTGAACACGATTTATTCTGGAAGCTTTTGAAAATAAGGGGAGTTCTCATAGTGGTGAACGCATTCAAACTATGTCTCCAGGTCTGTAGGAAAAAGTCGTCAGTATGGGGAGGATATGGAAATTGTGCCTTTCTTTATTGTAATATTGATTTTTTTTCTCGTGTCTTTGGAACCAATTACGATGCTGCCACTAATGGACGATTTGGCATGGATTGCTTGAGGATCGTAAGGCAGTAATAGTATCTTACATCTTAGCGCTTCATGGGCTTCAAAGCCCTTTCTTGTTCACTGTTTATGTTAGCAATGACTCTGTGAGAGGGGGAGGGGAGGCACTTTAGTCCCCATTTTTGAGGGCCGGGTCCTGAGACCCATCTGCCTGAGGCTGCACAGCTGATGAATGATGGGATGGGATGAGAACCCAGGCTTTGTCTGGAGGACCGCAGCTCCTTCTAGGAACCCACGCTGCATGCGTATATAGAGAAGAGATGAAATATATTAACAAAAACAGGTGGTGTAGCGATTTTGCTTCTGAGCAGTGCTGGCATTTCCTTGGTCTTCAGCTTTTCAAGTTTAGAAAATTAATTTGATCATCTACAGATAGTGACAAGCACGTGAGTCACAGTAACCAAACACAGGGGACAAAACTAAGATGCCGACGCACTGCAGTGAGAGATGGGACTGCCAAGGCCCGCATCGCTGGTCAGTGCTTTTGCTGCATTGCAAACAGCGTCCTCGGAAGTACACATGAGGAGTGTGCAGTCTGCTTGTGAATTTAGAACCTGAGGCAGGGAAGTCAGGTTAGAGCTCTCCATTATCATAGTCTTCAGAAGTGACAGACTGAGGTATCTGCTGAAGTGAAGAGCAAACTGTCACAGGAGCGGGACCTCTTGAGTGTCATGGCCCTGGGCAGGACCTGAGATGGGAAGCTTTTCCTGAGTTCTGTCTTGGTCACCCCTCATCGGTGTCCTAATTGTTTATTTACATTTCTTCTTCCCCTGGCTGGACATGAAATTATTAGACATTACATTATTAGATTACTACTAGTCATTAGATGATTACCTTACTGGCATGTGGTTATTAGATTATTGTTCCCTAATTAGATGATGAGATTTTTATAATTAGGGACTGTGTTCAACTCACTTTTGATTTGATTATATTAGTACATTGGCTTGGTTGATTGGTTGCTAGCCCAGTACCTCCAGTGTACAGGTCACTAAGCAACTGTTTGCTAAATGATAAGCCACGAATGTGTCTTTTTATCATTTGTGTTCGATGACAGAGTATAGAATAGTGATTAAAATGACTTTTCTTTTCCTTCTTAAGTAACTGACAAAAAGAGCAGTCAGAAAAAAGAAAAAAAGTATGTCCCCAGATTTTTACAGAGTTTTTTTTTTTTTTGTATTGTCTGATGGTTAAAATTAGAACTGCAAAGTGTCCACTGGCAAACTAGAAACTGGTTCACTTTCTAGGCACCAACTGAAAAACATAGCTGTTCCTTAGATCTACATCTTAGCTGTGCCACTGAAAAATGGATTTGCTGTTGGCCGTTTGGGATTTAGGTTAAATAATTATAATGGTGGTATTGATTTTAGAAGGATAAATTTTTTTGTTTTTTATATACATCTGTATAAAATTTTTTCAAATATAAAAATAATTATATTATTAAAAAAGAAGTTGGCCAGCTTAATCCGATTTTATTTTATTTTTTTGAGGGTGGGAAGAGGGCAAAGGGGGTCAAATATAGGGTTAATCCTATTTTAACTTTTTGAGAATTTTAATGCCCTAAACCCTCTCTCTCTTACTCTTTCTCCCCCTCAACTTTTGCTCTACCACTTTCCTTTTAGAATACATTGAAACAAAACAAAACAACAAAACAAAACTCTTCCAAAAAAATAAAAAATAAAAGCTCTTAGAAAACTTGAATTACATAATCATTGATACACTTATATAATTTTCCATACTCCATCGATTTGCTGGGAGTTTTTTCCTTCTAAAATAAGAGTAGGAAAATTACACTTAAAAAAATCAATAGTTCAATTTGGGCTTTAAAGGTTTTAGGACTGTTGCTTGGGAATGTGGTCCAGTGCCTAGCATGGGGATTGGAACATACTAAGCCTTCAATAGATATTATTTTGTGGATGGATGGATGGGTGGATGGGTGGATGGATGGATAGGTGGGTGGATGGATGGGTAGGTGGTAGATGGATGTAAAGTAGATACCATGTAGGTTAAATATCTTGCTTTTCTTCCTTAAAATGTGGTAAATAAGCCATACACAAGTAAATGTTACCAACAGTAGATACGGTTTCATTAAATGATTCCCTATTATTAGGGTGACTATTCATATATATGGTCATACTCGTAGGAGCTGAGAACCAACTCATAATTAACTACTGTTCTTTTTAGTTGTTTTTTCACATAAAATTATTTTAGAAGGTATTTTTATACCTTATTTTAGTTTTAAAGGCAACAATCTTTCCAATATTAAAGCAAAATAAATTGTAATTGAATATTATTAAAGTTCAGAAGATGATGTTAATGAAATGTTACCAGGAATGAAAACTGACATCCCAATGAAATGTATTATATATAGGCTCTTTTTAAATGATTTGATTGAATGACTCATACAAGTTCAAAGTCAGTCCTTATTAGACTTATCATTTATCTGCTCTTTCATTCATTCTTCCATCCAGTCTTGCAATAAATATTTGCTGAGAGCTTATGCATCAGTCACTGTGCTTTCATTTCTAATCTCTTTATTTCACAAGATTGAAAGATTAAAATTACTTTTCATTGACAGAGTATAATTTGTCCATTAAGGCTTTTCTTTTTATGGGTTGATTCAGAAGACCTTTTTTTTTTTTTAAATTTAAAAAGTATTTTGAGATGTGGATTTTCTTCATACAGATATCCTTTTGTGCGTTTTGAATTGTTTTCACAGTATCTTTAATTTTTTTCTATTGGCTCTCCCATGTAGGTTTTGCCTGAGGGAGAGCTGAGGACCTAAAACATTTTATGTGTTTTAACTTGTATGTATAATATATGTATGATTATACTCTGGCCAGAAGCATGAAACTTGCAGTTTAGGCCATTACAAGAAAGTGATTTTAAGTATTCTCATATCTTATGATATTTTTAAAGCCTGCGAACGCTTGTAGTAACTTGAGATTTCTTGAATCTAAACATAAAAATTGTTTCTAGATATAATTATATGTGGAAACTTAGGGCGAAAGCTACTTTTTCTGTGGTAAAGAGCTCTTCATTCGTCAGCTTCATTTGTTTTGCATCATTTATGAAGCATGGAGTCCGACCCACTTTTTGGCAGGCACTGTCGAAGACGCCAGAAAGTCACCAGCAAATGAGATGAAATGTCCACTCACCAAGTTCTCAGTGAATGAAGGAGTGATTAGCAGGTATGAGGCCCAATGAAAGACCAGTATGTGGCCCGCCTTGTGCGTGCACAGAGGAGGGAATGCTTAGCTCTGTCCATCAGAAGCAGCCTGAATGTCCTGTGCTCTTTCATGATGCTTATAAAAACTCGGCGGCAGTATATGGGGAAACACATGGGTGAGAAGATTGAAAATCCGCCATCTCTCGGACGAATTTTCTCAGAGCTAAAGCTGAAGAACAAGGTGCGGCTTCTTCCCTGTGCCTCATGATGTGTTTTGTAGACCACAGACTGTGAAGAAGGGAAACATTTGATCCTTAAGTTCAAAAACTGGTGAAGCTAGGAAGCTGCCACAGCCACACGGAAGCCCTGTGGTTCCTTTCCTTCTGTAGCTAATTGCTAGCGAAGTTCACTTGTATGAAGAACTTCAATCCCATCCCCCATCATCTGACTTTATGTTCTTTTATAGTAAGACTAGGTCTTTCTTCGATTCTAATTGAAGGTTCCACAACCCAAAGGTATTGTTGAGTTATACTAACTGTGTTCCTATAAGAAGCTGTTCTTTTTTCCTTGGGAAATACTTACTTTCCAATTTTTCAAAATGAATTAACTGTTTGAATGGAAGTGGAATGGCAACTATTTAGGATAGTTTAATGAATGTTATCTTAGACGATTCATCTGTTAATAAAGAATTGATACATGTTTCAGTGTGAAACATGGGTCGGGTTTACCAGATGGTTTTGTGGTTGTAGGCAGGACGCCTCCCTGCTCTGTGCCTCAGGTTAATGAACATTAAACTTCAGAAGCCAGTTACATGATTGTTAGGGTTCCTTCACATTCTAAGCTTATATGACAGGGCTCTGTGAACATGAAAGGTTTGTAAAAACATGTCTGAAAAATGGCTGTGGGTAAACTGACTTCTCCGATTTTAACCTTTGTATTTAATTGATCACACGTTTATATTCAGTACTCTAGTCCTGTCACGAACACATTAGGGTCAGTGAATTTTAGTCCTTATGGGGCTTTTAAATGCTATCAGATTAATTACATGCTGTTATTTGTATTTCATTTTATGTTTATATCTACATAGTAGTAAATGAAGATGAGAGTTACTTTAGTTATCAAATTAAGGCAACGTAGCCACTGGGTAAGTAAATTGCCTAGATTAGGTCCCTTGATCAACTAAATGAAGCAAATATGAGTTGTCAGTAACTATTAATATTGATGTGAACAATATATCCATTATGGGGTTTTTTTGCTATATTGAAAGATATGGAGTTTTGGTAATATTCAAGTTCAAGCCACCTAAGTGAATTTGGTATCATAAAAAAATAGCATATTTTTGGTGTCATCAACATTTTTAACTGGAAATGAGCATACAGATCCATTGGTTCTCTCAACCTCATTTCAATTGTGAAATTCTTTGTTCAAATAAAGTACTACCTAGATTCACAATAAGTCAAGCATACGAAGGATCTTTCCTGGTTAGCATAGGAGGTGGGATGGTGCAGGACACAGTGGTGAGGTGGGTATCTGGAAAGATCTGGAAGGTGCCCAGCTTGGCCTTTCTACACATAGCTTCTGATCCTGAAGGGCTCCAAAGACCTCTGTTTCTGAACCATGTGCTCCCTTCCTGTCTTAGAAATGAGGTCTTGGAGGCCCTCAGAGGGGAAATGACTCATGCAAAGTGATTTATTCTGAGAGTATTGAAAATTCAGAGAAACCTTAGGCCTTCTTTCTAATACAGATTTCCCCACCATCATCTCAGACTACAGGCCTTTCATGGTTTGGTCTATTTCCCTGGGCTTTGACTGAATTCAGATTGGCCTCGTGCCTTTCGAGGTGTGGGATGATAGCACTCAGCCTCCACGGTGGTACTCGCTGCCTAAGGGATGGGGCCAGGAGGAAGGGCACGCGCTGGAGGGGGATGGGTGTGGAAGGAGCAGTTAGTGACACATCAATGGTGAGCATGTCCCACGGGCCACTGGTCTTACGCCTTACAGGAATTCTCACAGGTGATCTTCACTTCAGCTCTTTTTATAGACACTATCATTATCCTTACTGTTCATAGGCAGCCAAAGAGGTTAACTGACTTGCCAGTTCACTCTTCCCGAGATTCAAATCTTCATTTTGCCTCTACCGTCCAGTCTTAACGACTATTAAACAAGGAGGAATTACACTGAGGTGGCTCTAATGTCGGCAGCCTTCATAGGGAAACCAACATCTAAGCCTGTACGTGTCTCAAGTTTACAAAATGGAAACCACAGGACAACTAGGCACACACAGCCAGCTAGGCTTTAAGCTACAGCCAATCAGTAAATCCCTTTCTTTGCTTCCACATGTTCTCTATAAAAGCCTCTCCCTGAACTCCTATCATGGAGCCTCCTAACCACTTCTGATTTGGCTCTGCCCTATGTGAGTCAATTTTTGCTCAAATTAACACAAAATTTTAGTATCTCTCAGTTTACCTTTTACTACCACTAAACTCTTCCTCCTCTCAAATGATTCTTAACATAGCACCTCGCATCTTACTTTTCAGAATGGTGTTCCCTCTACCTGCATGTGGTAAGCTGGCTTTTTGTTGTTTGTTCCTCTTCCGATAGAAGAGTTTTATTCAGATGACATTTAGAAGACAGTTGAGTATTGTAGAAGGGGAGCTGGAATAAGAAAACCTGTTTTCTGGGATCAGTTTGCTGGGTGATTCAGATAATTCATATTGTTCTCTGAGTCTCAGATCCCAACAAAATGCGGGACTCCATTTTCCCTACTGTCCACAAATTGATTATTAATACCCTAGAAAATTCCATAGAGATTTCTTATAGAGACACCATTATAAAGACGTCTGTTTATCAGAGCAGTTATTATTTATATTGTGCAGTATTTATGCCCTAAAATATATGTAATGTTGTATACTCATGTATTTAATGGATACTGTCTTTGAGAATGGTTTCCTTAGATTCTGATGTTTTCAGATTCTCAAATCAGGTATTTTGAGATTCCCAAACTGGCTAAGAATCTCTTACCATTATGAGATGTATAGCTTTAGGTAAAAAAAGAAAAAAAGAAAAGAAGGACAGTTTGTTGTTATTTTGTGTTCTTTTCATGTTCGAGACCTTATATTTGAACACAGAGAATGTTAGTGACGATCATCAACAAGTCATGTCCTATCTCTGTCTCATGAAATGAAGCTCAGCTAAATTCCTTAGATTAAAATGTGGGCCTTGCAATGAGTTTCTTTCAGAGAAACTAGAAGTAACTTAAATAGCACAATTCTTTTTTTCTCCTGAGTCCTAAAATATGATTTGGGCAGATTTTGAGGGAGTCTTGGACTTTTGAATCTCTTCTGCTGTTTTCAGAATTTGAGTTTCATGCTACATGGGGAGATCCATAGGGATTAAGTAAAATAGGATCAGGACCGTTTTTAAAAAAAATAATTTCAGATGTGGCACCCCAAACGATCAGAAGTGTGGCAGTAGTGAGTTACAGCAGGGCTCCATTCAGGAGGGGTGATTTGCAGGGCAGAAATTCCTCCTTTATAATTTTCTTTTAGAGAGTGAGGAATAAAATCTGAGCCTTAGGAATGCTTCATATCTGTGTAGTGATTTCTGGATTCTCATGAAATACCGGCTTGTCGTGATACTGCCATTTCTCATTATGAAAAGAATTTTGATTTGTATTTATTTTTAATTATCATTTTTGCTCAGCTGGACACTTCACTTCATTAATAGTGTTATATGTGAAGATGATTTTTGTACATGATCAGCAAAATAAGTGCTGTTTCCAAGCCAGAACCTGTGTCTTTATGCTTGCACTTCTTCACTGCATGTATTGGGGGACTCTAATCTATAAGGCAGCATAACAGTCTTCCATTCAATATTGTGTGAGAGTCAGTGGATTTTGATTGACTTGCTTCTTTTAAACTTCCTTTTTATCATTCCCTTGTTATTTAGCATTCACGTAGTCCCAAGTAGAGGCCTCAGTGGGGGGAAAACACTCATTTATGCATTATCCTTAACAGTCACTCATCTTAGATTGAAGTATAATCATCTTATTTTCCAAACGGGGAGAGAGAATAATGGAAAGCTTGCTTCAGGTTATCATTGAACTCTAGACCTCTATTTGACTGGCTAACAGCACTTCAGCAGCAGGGCACTGGGAAAGCATGCAGACCCAAGAGCTAGGAGATGACCTTCTGACCATCAGTGACTTAATTTCTAATATGAGAGGTCCCTTCCAGCTCTATAATTACATATTTTATAATAACCTTAAACAAATAAGCTCAAAACTGCTTCAATATACTTCTTTGTACAAACATAATATAATATTACTGACAGACACAGAATTTACACAGAAATTTCCTGATATTTTCATGTTTTCGTCATGTTCATTCACATCATGTGTGTCAATCTATGGCAGATAGGTGGATACTAATTTCACTTGGATCAGAAATAGTCTACCTAGAAGGGTTCTTAGGACCTGTACAAATTCATAGAGAATTTGAGACTTTTTGTTTTAACTTATACATCAAGAACAACACATGTATGTTAAGAAGAAAAATAATTATTCTCTTGGAAGAAAGTGTGTATGCATGCACACATGTGTATTTCTATACTGAGATCCTTCAGTTCTGTTTGGAAAATCCTCCATGTCATTGACTAAGCTTATATACCAAAGTTTCCCATTTTGTTCCAATTTTTATTCCTATATGTAGATGTTTTGGGTAATTGATTTAGTTAGGCATCAATTTCTATTTTAAAAAAAATTCACATGGGTGAAGAGGAAGTCTCCTATATATGCTTTCCTTTTTCCCTTGATACTTTTGATTTCTACCAGTGCATTCTAACTGGCCAGTTCCAGCTTGGTTGGGAAGCTAGTGCAGTGGGATGCTTTGTAAATGAGGCCATGCTTTTATCTTCAGAAGCACTCCCAGCTACATTTGTAGGCAGTTTCTCTAGCAAGCTCCCCGAATGAATGACAGCAGAAATATTTATGTGATGTCTTTTCAGTGGAAGTCCACATCTCACATAGACCTTCTTTCAATTATCCTACATTTCAGATGAAAGCATTTGGGATAATTATTCAGATAATTTAAGCAATTATTAAAATCATGTTCTTCTTCGTTGGAAGACAGCCTAGCCCCCTAACCTAAGTCTTTGAAGTCTCCATTCTTTGAGTCACCTGAAGATTGTCCATCTCCTGGTATAGTTAAAAGAGAGGAAACTAAGGGTGATCCCAGCTTGCGTAGATTCTATGTACCTGTTTGCTGCCCTGTGCGTTCTGATCGCACAAACACTGTTCTTCTTGGGGTCTTATACATGGGAGGGCGTGATAGCCATAGATACTCAAAAAACCCAACACAGTTTGTTCTGTATTGGTTATAGAATTAAATGCTTTTATGCCAATCTCAGAAGGGATGGTTTTTGTAGCAGAGATTTGCTATAAGAGGATGGCGGCAAAATACATTTTTATCACGTCTTTTTCAATTAACTCAGTTTGGCAGAACTGAAAGTCATCGGTTTATAAAGAAGATAAGGAAGCTCCTGGACAACAGTTCAATGATGTACTATAGATAGAAAACGAAGAATATTTTAGTAGCAATATTATTACAGAAACCTCTACATTTCACAGAAAAATAGTCTTCTTACAAGAACTCAGAGTCGATGGTCTCCGGGTAGCTTCTCTTCTGCATATAATAAAATATTGATTTTCATGCTGTTTAACAGAGCAGCATGGATATCAGTGTTTTATATTTTTTACTAAGAGCCATGAAAAGAAAAGATGTTTTGAAAGGAACTGAAGGCAAATGAGCTCTATTGTCACAGAACGGATGAAAACACTGCAGCCCCACGCTCTGGGTGTGCCCCGGTCAGCACGTGCCCACCACGAGTTCCGCGATGATGCTTTTCTGTTACGTAACTGAGGCAGCTGAGAACACAGACAGGGCCTGGATCATTAGCTCCCGGTAATGCGTGTGGAACGGTTCGCCGTTTTCATTTGACCAGGGCGCCGGGTTTCCCCCGTGTTGTGATTTCCCCTGTATCCGCGTGACAATGTGCTTAGCACGAGGTCCCTGCCTTTGATTCCAAGAACGACTAGAAAGATTTTTAAAACAACAGCAAAAACTCCACAGGAAATCTCAGAAAAGCCCTCCTGAATTATGGTTTTGAGTTTCAAGAGTAATCGTCTAAACAAACCTGGTTCCGTGCCTGTTGCGTGTCTGTGCATCTTTCAGTAAAGAAACTCCCTTCTGGACCGGTGGTGGCCCTTTCCCTAACACGGCGGTGACAGAGATGAAGGAGACCTGACATGGTGGCACCTTGAAGGCGTCTGAAGGGGCAGCTTCTTGAAACACCAGACGCCATTGAAGCTTTATTATTTATTTCACATGTGAAAATACAAGGCACTCCAGGCGTGTTACAGCTTTGAGTTTCCTTCCTCTTGTCACTTAACTTCACAGGAGCTTCCCGCCAGCTCTTTACTTGGGTTATTTATGTAGGACTGCTTTATATAGACAACCTCATGAGGTCTGTTGCCTTAAACCCCCTTGGAATCATTTAAAATTATGATTGACACAGGGGACACGATTTGACTCACATTATATTTGCTCATAATGGGCTTTGTGATGGATTCTACCCTAATATGTTTCCAGTGGACCGCCAGACCATCTAGGGTTTAGGCTAGGTCCGCGTAATGAACGACGTAGGGAAAATGAGATTCCCCAAAACGGCGGAGTAAAAGAGGAAATATGTATTGCCTTTAGGTCGTGAATAGATAGGACCAGAGTTAAAGGAGGAAAAGGAGGAAGTAAAAAAAAAAAAACACGAAATGCCCATTGATTTGAAGTGGAAGTAGTATAGTATCGTTTGTGATGCTAACCAAATTTTAATTTTGTGTTCATGGGCAAACCAGGCCCTTGCTAGCTGCTCTTACAAAGCCTACTTTATGAAAAACTTGGGCGGTCTGCCCACTTAAGTATCTTTTTGCACCTGGCTGGAGGACCAGCCATGGAGAGGGAGATCTATATTAAAGGGGGGAGAGGATTCTTTCAAAACAAGGTTGTAAATTTATACCCACTTTACACTTAGAAGCCTGGTATTGATTTCATGTATGAATTAAGTGAAAATTAGGTGACACATCATCTGTTTGGATGAAGTTTTCAGTAGATAAACTCTCTAAATAGTTTAGGAATAGGTTTCAAACTGTCAGTTTAAGCTAAGGAAAGCAAATGGTTTTACATTACAGTACAACTGCTTCACAGGGTAGGGTTTAATATGTTTTTGAAAATTTTGATTCCTGGATTTCAGTTATGAGAAGAAATTTTTCCCTTCACATAGTTGCATGATTCAAAATCTAGGATCCTTTAAATTTGATCTGGGCTATCCACCTAAATTTATTATTTTATGTTCCTCAAACAACATTATGTTGTGAGGTGGTTGTTTAATTTGCCATTAATTTCACTTATAGGAATCTTTCATATTGCTCAGTTAAGAATTATCTAACATTCATTTCATAATATGGAGAAACTTTCTTTGAAGCTTAAAAGTTGTATTCTACACTGATATTTTTCATATTATATTGTATTTTACATATTTAATTCAAGTATAGTCATGTAGTAAAGTTTAGGTTAAACCACTATGGAGTTGGAATTCAAGATTTAAATTGCAAATATCATAAAATGTTTTTCTGATTTCTGTTCATTGTAATTCATAATACTGGTTAGTAAGATATATGTTTGTGATTATTCCTGGTTCCGTGTAGGTTTTCTTGGAAGATATAGTTTTGTTTCAGTGAATGAACACTATCCTTAGTGTATGACAAGAGTAATTAGACTGTCAGAATAATGAAAAATATGGAGATGAAAAAGTCTAGTTTTGAGGTTTCCTTTAAAGACTGATTCCTATCGATAGCATGGAGCAACACAGACTAGAAAAAATAATATCATTTTCTCTAATGTAGACTTAATTCCAATACCCATAGACAGAGTCTTTGAAGCTTTACTTATCCTTGCATATTTTACTATAGTCCCCCCTTAAAAATTCTCTAAGGTCCTGGTCACTTCCATTAATTTTCTGTTTTTTGTCATATAACAATAGCAACAAACAACAAAAGCAACGAAAGTGATAGCAGTCAAAAAGTGCCTGATTGCAAAAATTGTGTTAAATTTTCATACATGTCCTTGTTTGATTCCCACAGTAATCCTGTAGGCATGTGCTGATGTACCCATTTCATAGGTGATAAGGTGAGGCTCAGAGAGGTTTAGTGATTGCTGAAAGTGAAAGGGCTGTGAAGTGATTGATCCTGAGTGATTCCAGATCTCTGACTCAGTTATCAGTCGTCTTTCTGTTAGGTATGCTGCGTACAGCTCTGTGTGAGGTACATAGGTACCTAATTGCCCCCTTTGTTAGTTGTTAATTAAGAACCGTCAGGCCCACGCCAATGTCTTGTTCGCATCATAAGCATACACAGTGCCGAATAAAGTTAAATAACACTTCTTTTTTCAACTTAATTAAGACATTAATGTTAACGGCTCATCCCAAGGAGGGCAACAAACATATCAAATTGTACTGAAATTATTTTAGACATTTGTTCTTTAATTTGTCTTTTAATTTATCTACTTGGTGATACCTTATTTATAGATCGCCTTACCAAAAGGACCACTTCGAGTCACTGTTCCTGTTTTATTTTCCTTACATGGCATTCAAGACTACCGGAAATTATGTATTTACTTTTGGTTTGCTTCTTCCCATCACCTCCACTAGAATGATAACTTCGTTAAAGCTATTTTCTGTTTGGTCCACTGCTGTGTGTCCAATGCCTAGCTAGAATAGTGCCTGGCTAGGTAAATGGACATCAACTGAATGAATGAATGAATGAATGGGTGAATACCAATTGTTTTTAATTATGAATTGGCAAAATATCAATCTAAAAATATTTGCTGTACGAGACACTCATCTGTGACCTTAGTTTTGCTGATGAATGCTGAGTTCCTGACAACAGTTTGTATGAGTAGAATACCGAATGATAATGGCAAACTGAGATGTGAGTGTGTGTGTGTATGTGTGTGTGTGTGTGTTTAATTTGGGAGACTACGAAACTATAACAAAAGCCAGTTGTAAATATTACCATATTTAAAAAGGTTTCATTAAATACAGATTGCTTAAATCTTAAAACTACCTCTCATTCAATCTTTACCCTCATGATATCTTGAATAAATCGGTTGTGGGGGAACTAATGAAAATAGTGTTTTATTAAGATACCTTTTTCACTTAAGATAGTTTTTTTTCAGCTTTATAGATTACGTCTACAGTAATAGAATAGTGTAGTGAGGGTGTGAGGTGTACAGATTATCTTCTTAATCTTGGGTATTTCTTCTTGGAGAACATAGAAAACCATGTAAAGTTGGTCATAATAAGTTCTTAATATCTGGAATTGCCACAGACTTTAAAAAATAACGTAAAATGCTATAACAACAACAAAAAGAGCAATAATAAACATTCAGATAATTGACTGCAGGCACTGAGCGAAGTCTTCTGGAAAATGGGATTGGTGTGGCTGGAGGCCAGGCTTCGCTGTTGCCTGATGATAGTCATCCAATGGAAAGCAGTCGTTAAATTACATCAACATCTGTGAAGTGCGTGTCTTTGTGAAGCCTGGATTGGATGGAAGGATCTGTGCTAGAAATTTATACTTACAGAAGACCGTGTGTTTCCCTAAATACTTCAGGGCGTAAAAATGCCCTTGTTATAAAGAAATTCATAGATGCTGTTAAGGGGGAAAAAAAAATTGATGCAAACCAAAGCAATACCTATGGTTAGTCAAGACTGGGCAAATATTGTTGGTGGCACGTTTCGGCAGAAGTACCCAGACTCCATGCAGCACATATGAGAGGAGAAAAATTTCCTTAAAAATGTAAGCTCTATATACTAGACTCTATAATGCCATCCACAGAATTGGAAGTATTTAGTATGACTTAGAGCATTGAAGTGGACAGCATTGCAAATAATTCTTTGGGAGTTCATTATTAACCAACAGAATTATTGCTCACTGTATCTGAAATAACAAATCTATGGCCTTGACATTTTATCAGAGTGTGAAACGTTTATTGAATCTCGCGTTTGAGATTATTACTTCAGTAGCGCCCCATTAAAGCATGAGGACATTAAAAATCTCAGACCAAGTAAAATACAAAATGCTTGTTACACATGCACAGAATGTTTCTATTCATGGCTTTACATTTGGTTGCCTTTTCTGGAACATGCTTATTTTGAGGTTTTTAAGGATCAGAAATGGCTTTAATGCGAGTACACAAAGAACAAACCAAGCATTTTTTTTTTTGCATGTGACAAAGGACGTACTTTTGAGACTGCCCATATTTCCCTGTGACTGATCAGTTGCATGTAAACTATAACAACATGTTGAAAGGAAGTTTCTACCTTCTGCAGGGCTGGTGTTGTAACATAAGACAATTTTACATGCCTACATCACTTGAGTTGCTAAACTTTAAATAAAATGTTCTGAGTCCAAGAAGAAAGGAAGGAAGATATGGAGGGAGGGAGGGAGGAAGAAGGATGGAAGAAGGGAAGGGATCTCTGAATCTGTCACCCTTCTTCACTTCCTAGTGAGAGAAGCTCTAAATATTGTCTATTCATGAGCATCTGCAAATCACAGTGCAGCTTAACTGTCTCTTCTCTGATTTAATAGAAACTTTGATTGTTTTCTCAGATTTACATCCAGAATAATTGTTTTTGCATTTTAATATAGTAAGAAGTAGATTGAATAAATGCATAACATATTAGAACTGCTATTAAGCAAATGATTCTATGTGGTAATGTTGAATGAATGTTTTGCCTTTTTCTTGTGAACAAAACACAAATTTCTCCAATTACTTTTAAATTGATTGTTCTCTATTGTTGCCCAAGGAAAAGTGAAAAAAAAATCTATTTGCGTGTTCATTCCATTTCTTTAATGTGATTCAGTGGAGCCGCAGAGAACTGGCATGACACACAGGCAGGGCCTGTCCCCCCAAGACCTGTGAGGGACCCTGTTATCTGCATCCTGGACACGTCGTGTTTTCCCACCCTGAGACTTTAGCTCCTGGTATCTGATTCTTATTTACACTTCATGTCCCCAGTGTCTTTCAGCAGCCCCGCTGTACCCATCTTTGCCCTGTTTGAGCTCCTGCCTCAAAATAGTGAGCCCCTAACTCAAGCATAGGGTGCTGTGGGCCCCAGGGGGGGTTTTCAGATGGCAGAAGTGGTGTGGATGGAAGACGTATCTGCTTGTGTGTCTGCTTCTTCGTTTTTAAATGGATCATTTTTCTTAGGCTTCTCCAAATCATTGAGCTCTCAGACAGTAGAGACTTCTACTGTTTCAAGGACTGAGAATTGAGCTCTTTCAAAAGGAGCTGACCTCCCCACATCAGACCAACCTCTGCAGAATTTAAAAAGTTATCAAACCTGCCAACGAACAAGGGGAACAATGACTTGAGCTTGTATCGTTCCATTGTTCAGGGTCTTCAGTGGTCTACATATTTGTCTCCATTCTTTTAATTCCCAATTGAGAAGTAAGTGGGTAAGCGAGTGTTCTTCCCACTTTATTCAGCGTGGCGTTGTTCCCTTCCATTGGGCACAGATGTTGGTAACAGGATGTGTTCTGAGGTCCTGCACAGCATCCGCGTGGACAGGTTATGTTACGTGTTACTGAGAGATTAAGAATAGGCTTCCAAGAAAATGAACAATCTCAGGTTTGTACCTTGCTCCTGTGTTCATTCGGGAAAAATCAGTGTGCCCGCTGATGCTGTAAGACTTGAACTCTCGGTGTATTCCTTGGAGGATCGTGCATGGATGTGATACGTACATCAGTGGAGTTAAATTGGCTAAAAGAGCAGCCGATGGGAAGCTATAAAAGACAATGACCCTATCACGTTCCTGTGGTTCCGGCAATCTGTATCCATCTCTTTTATGTTTCTACGGATATTTTTCTTTGCATTTGCATAAATGGGTAGTATACATAATAAAAATGCAAATGACAGAAAGCAAGCCTATTTTTAAAGCTATGAAAAAATAGACCTACTGTCAGGAGATTTGTTCTCTTGGGGCGGGAGGAACAATAAAAATACACGCTGTATTTGTGTCTTAGAAGGTACTTTGAGGTTTCTTTTTTCTCCCAGCAAGCTAAATAGCACGTGGCAGTTGCCACAGCAACCCATTTTTGTGATTTGCCAAATCAGGATGCAAACTAGATGCAAATTGCCAGTCAATAAGTTTCTGTTGTCATCGAAGATGGGGACATATGCAGTCTCATTTGGACAATTTATATACTTTGGTGGTATTTTGTTTTCATCTGTTCCTTTCCACATGCTGTCAAGAACTAGTATTTCATTCTTTGGCTGCATAATTTCCGAGTTCCATACAGTTAACTGGTATAACTAGATGTCAGATTCATAGAAGGTTGTTGTGGTACAATGAAGGTTATTTGACATCTGTTTTGTCACTTCTCAGCATGTGGACACATGGATTCTTTGTTTTCTCTCATGAAGAAGAACCAAATTCATTTTTAAAGGGCGCTTTAAAAGATTTGATAATTGTTTTTTTTGGAAATACATATATTTAGTCCATAGAGATGTGTACTTTTTTGTCACCATGATTCCTTTGCTGTGGAAATAGAAATTGCTCTTTGAAAGTCTACTGTCGTGAGTTTGCTCTTTGCGCTCTGATGGACCCAACGTGTTGGACCCAACTCACTTCTAACGCGATGGAATCTGCACCTCCTCCTCTTCCTTTCCTTTATCCCCCACCCCCTCGTAAACAAGACATTCCCTTCCTTCTGCTTGCTTCTCTTTCTTGCCCAGAAGCCGTGACCCTCTCATTCTGAAGAGATTGTGCCCCTGCTTCCAGTGGGATGAGAGCCTGGGTATTTGTGTGCATGTTTGTAATTTGATAAGTAGTGCAGCTTACAGTTTATTAGAAAGCATTCATGTCTTTCCCCGCGGCCCCTTGGCCAGTCCTCCAGATTTTCCATCCCTACTAACAACCCTCCTTTTCTCTACGTTGAAAAATCTTTCTTTAGCTTTTGTTAAAATAATAATCATAACAAGGCTCTGTAGGGGGATTAATGATGATCCTTTCCCATTAGGTAGCACTATCTTAAACTACTGCTAGCAACCACGGCGAGCAGTTTCATATATGTTATCCCCCCTCCCTTTTTAAACAAAATCAGCAGCATCGAAGTGATAGTGTGGGTTACTAAACTGACAGGATAAGGACACTCAAAGTGTATAAACTTGGAGCACTAGCAACAGATGTGAGAGCATTTCTAGAAAAAAGGGGTGGCGTTTGGTAAACCTAAAGCAGATGACAAAAATTTTGTCATCTCTAGAACAACACGGAATTGTAGCTCCCAGAGCTGCTGTACATTTAGTGGAAAGCGGGACACAAAAAGTGGGAGTAGGGGGATGATATGGCTTCTGTCTGTTCTCTACCTGGGTGTTCATAATTTCCAACTCTGCAAAACCAGCTCAGGCTCTGAGGAATGAAGACATGTATGTGCATGTGTGAAGGATGGAGAGAAGGGACCTTTCAACAGTAGGAATCTCCAATTTTGCTTTCAAAGACGTCACCTGAATATAGGCCCAAAGCAGAGATATGAGTGGTCTTAGGCTCAGGAAGTGAAAATGAAAAGGCAGCCTGTCCCCCATACCTGCATCACGGGAATATATCACTTCACTGTTCCCACGCTGACCCCCAAGAATGCAATGCAAATGCTTTATCTTATTCCCTGGCCCACTCAGAATGGGGTTCACGAGAGGCAGCCTGGTGATTAGGGGTCAGACATGGACTGTTGTTCTTTCTCTTTGTCACTGATTCCTTATCTATTAAAAGGTGGGTGGTAATAGTACCTCAGAGGGATGATGTGAAAAATTAATGCATTGAAAGGTCTTAATGTAAAAAAATAGTTCTTAAGACTGCACTGGAAACATAGAAAGTAATCACTAAACAGTAATCACTATCAAATGAATAATCATCATAATAATGATTATAGCTTTTAGAAATTTTGGTAACTAAAACTTAGTTTGGAAGCGAGGATGTGAGACGAGGAGAAATGGCAGAGGAAAATCGAGCTTTTGAATGGAATTTGACTCTGATTCCCATAGATGGTTGTAGAATTTTACTGTAGAATTTTCTTTTCTGGTTATTTCTATGAAAACAACTCTTAACATGCACCTCAGTGCTTGTCATCTGAGTTATTGCATGTCTTAGAAGAAGAAAAATGATTGGACACCAGGTACAAGTAAGTGTGGCTAGACTTAAGTGAAATATTTATAAGCTGTTAAGAACTATTAAGAGCTGGCACATGTTAAAAAGCATCCAGTGATTGTGTGTGTGAAGTGTGTGCAGTGTGCGTGCACACTTGTATGAAGTTGGCACTGGAACAGACAGCGCTATAGAAGTGCATTTGTTAATGCTAATATACAAAAATCTACAAAAATGCTAACACAACTTTTTTGCACTGATGGAAGAGGACAATTGTCACTTCTAAGATGTGGCAACATTTCGGTAGGGAAACAAAGTCTGACAGAGATTATTGAAATGTAATTTAAACATTATTCATTAGCACTCACAAGAAGGATTTTTCAAATGAGAGAAAAATGAATACACTGTTAAGTCATTATGATAAATGGACACTGTATGGTCTTGAAGAGCTTGTTAATCGTCAGCAATTTCCAGTTATTATTTTAGCAAACTCCGGGCCTTGAGTGCTTATTATTCTATACTATGCTAGTCTATATTTTTCTATTCTTTTGGGAGGAAACTTACAACAAGGTTTTCATAAAAATTAAGATAAGTTTGCCATGAGATTTATAATTTCAAAGATTGTAATTCTTTTGTCTGTGTTATAAATCTGCTTAGTGTGCCAGCAAAGAGGGTTGGGGCCGCATGGTCTCAGGGTCTTTTCTATTTGGGGCGGACTGTTCAAGAGCAGTAGAAATTTTCAGTGGAACAGCACGAAGAGCTGGATCATTCTATTTCTATTTTGGAAAAATAGCCTTGCTTTTTGTATGATTGCCTTTTTTTTTTCTAATTTGTGGTTTTCTGTTTAATATATATTTTTTTCTTTTATTTTCCTGATTTAAAAATGAAACAGAACAACTCTCAGCTAAAGTCACTTTAGGGCACAAATTCAAAACCCAAGTCCCAAGAAATCAACATGCTTGATGCAGAGCAGAAGCAACACATTACTGTCAATAAAATGCCAGTCAAAAAAGGCATCTTGAAAAGTGACTGGATGATATGAATTGGGCCTCTGCCAGACTCCAGCTGCTAGGAGGTTGTACAGATATGGGCCCTTCACAGAGAAGGCACTGCTGAATTTCTCTGTAAGGTTGAGTTTGGGAACTTTTGGTCATAATGGTGCTTAGGAAAAGGAATGATTTGTTTGGAACATATGGTCCAATCTTTTTTGAAGCTCTACCATCACAGTCAATGTTCTGTGAAATAGGCAAGTATTGAATCACCTGGTTTCTGGTTCCAGTTATGTATTTCAATAGTGAGGTCACTTTGAGCAAGTGACTTCATATCTGTAAAATGTCTCGTTGTTTCATGATCCTGTTGTACCAGTTCTGACTCCTTAAATCATTCAATGACATTTGAAGGCAAATCAACAGTCAGTGTAGAATTCATTCATTCATTACGCCAGTGGGAGTTTCTGGGTGACCCTCAGTTGAGTCCCCTATAGAATGTGGTATAATATTTGAAAATATTCATGAACATGTGGGAAAACGATTTTGTCCATTTCTGGTAGACACCCCTACTAAGGATATGTAATCTGCCACCCTACAGACATCTGAGAGTCAAGAAATCACTATGGATGGTAGACCCGTATAGACTGGGGGTGCTAGAAGTAGAGGCTATCGTTACTGCGTTCTCCCAAGCGTATTAACTTAGAGCATCCACCTGAGTGTTTCTTTCAGATCCTGTACAATCAAACCCTAGATCATTTAGCCATTCCCTGTTCCCAGGCTTCTCTTGGGAAAAATACAACACAGTATACCTACTGTATGCATATTCTGTGTAAATTCAAGCAACTCATTGTATATCACAAATAAATGATTTTTACTAAAACTAAAACAAAAATGTCAATGGACAAGGAAAAAGGATTTGAATCTTTAACTGCTAGTTCTGAACTTGGTGCAAAAAATTACTAGAGAGTTTTAGGTGTCACTCTCAGAGATTCTGTGTTACAAATAAGCACCCAAGTGAATTTGATGTAGGTCATCACAGATACAGCTTAATAAACTTTGCTTTTATGTTAAAAATGAAGCAAAATATATATCTATATAATCTAGATAATGAAATGTGTTTAGTGATACTTTGGGGATGTGATACCAGCAAAAATCTTGATAGAATGGCACCTGTTAAGATAAGAAAGTTAAGATGATAGGCAGGTAAGTAGGTAGGTAGGTCGACAGATCAATAGATTTAGTTCTGCTTGCTGTGTCATTACATCATTCCTTGTCAGTATCTCAAGGTTCTATTCATTAATGATGGCTGTATCAATGGTATTGATTAAATGGCCATTATGTAGTATGTCTAAATGAATGACTAAGTGGTATATTATTTAGAATCTTTCCTTTCAAAGATTCATAGAAGTCCCTATCAAGTAAAGTACAGAGTAGCACATTGATTGATAATTAAACATAGTTATGTCAAAAGGGAAGTCCCCTGCTTAAGTGAAGTTGAGAACTCAATATATCTTTACCTTCAGCTGGTGTTATCAGTGTTCATCCTCTTTTCTCGGTGTACAAGACATTAAAAAAATACAAAGAAGTTTTCAAATAATTCCCAAATCTGGTGAGCAACATCCAGAGGTGAAGGATAGGGTTGAAACATTGTTCTAATGTTCAATTTGCAAGGTATTTATGATGAAGACTTCCTTTATTTTCTGATTTCTATTCCCTAAGAAATGATACAGAACTTAGATTTTCATAAGTCCTTTTAGAATTCAACTATGGTCATTTTTTTTATACATTGTACTTCTGAAGGTACAACATTAATGAGGTTTAAGTAGAAAATCTGCAAGTAATACTTTTACTTGACATGAGTTGAATTATATTAAGTGTTCGTTTTATTATTCATGAAGTACTAATCAGGTTGCACCATGTGTTAAACTTGTAAAGTTCGATTCATTATTATATAAGCCAAGGAGCTTAAAGCTATGTTGTTGGATGTTTCTGCTTAAAAAAGTAAAATGCTTCTCAGAGGAGAAATATATTGTGCTCATTCTAAGAAATATGTGATATGAGAGGCACACTAGCATGGGTTAATAGAATGGGCTTTGGAGTCAGACCTTCAGGGTTCAATCAGGACGCTGCCCCAGGAAAAGCTGGGTAAATGCTTTCTGTTGTCAGCCTCTGTCCCCTCCTGGAGTTGTGAACTGAGGTGAGATGAGAAGTGTACAGGGCTTAGCTATGCCCGGGCTGTGGTGTGTGGTGAATAGCTGTCGGCCAGCACGGCCCCTTCTGCCTCTCTCTTCTCCTCCTCACCATCATTGTATGTGACTGACAGGTACCAGGTGAAAACAATCCAATCACTTAACTTAAAATTGTACATGTCCTTCTTTATTTCTTGCACGTGTTGAGTTAGGTTATTCATGATGCACAGACATTACATTAATTTTATTTTTCAGTTGCCTACTGACTTAAGATTTTCAGAACTATCTTCATTCTGGAAAGAAAACGTTTATGGATGCGAGCTCTCTAAACTCCATTCCTACCTAATCATTGGGAGAATCCTCAGTAATATTTTGGCCTTAATTTCACATTCAGCTTTTTCTATGTAGGACAGTCCAATGGAAAGGCTCCTCTGATAGCTCTTTGGGGAGGTCATTCAGCGAGAAGCGCTCAAGTTTTGCAAACAGCTGCTATAGAGCACTTCTGCAGAAGTTTTAGGTTTGGCTCAGCAGGCTCAGTTCAAAAATCGGATCAGAGCTCTCTTCAATTAACTTTGCCGAGTTAGAAGCTTAGTAATACTGAGGAGGGTTGATGGATCCCATTGAAAATTGATGATCCTACTAGCAGTGAAAATTTCAGGTTGTCTAACGAACTTCCTTGTGTAAAAGAGAATGCACAGGAAAGAAAGGGCCCACACATTGGAATTGGACCCACAGAGTATTGTTATAAAGGATGAACACTGAGACCTATGAGCTAAGCTTTGCATTTTTTCTTTGTGCCAGTTACTGCACTGCATGACCTCAGGTAAAGAAGCGTGTCGAATTCTACTAGACAGAAAAAATGGGGAAAGCAGAAGATTAGAAGCTTCTAGTTCACAGGTCTGGCTGGGAACCAGGCTGCAAAACTCATTTTAATTAATCCAATGGATGATGATAGTTAATTATATGTAAATAAGTAAATCATCTATCTTATCTCAGAAATAAGAAACAAGAAGAGACAATGAATGTGTGCTACAAAGAGATGCTATCCTAGTATGAGCACAACATGTGGAATGGAATGATAAATGGAGTGATTGCGTTTCGATAGACACTTTCACTCCCTGAAGGCAGTGTAGACTAGCTGGATTCAGGCGGCACCAACAAGAGGCAGTGCTGTCCCCCTGCACAAAGAGTCGAGCTAACCTAGGTTCCTTCTCCTTTCCTGCCTTGAATTAGTTGAGGCACGTTGCTTTTCTTCTCTAAGCCTTCTTTTCCTCCTTTGTAAATGGGGTTAATATTACTTGCTTCAGATGGTTATTCTGAGGGGTACATGAGAACATGCATGTGAAGTGCTTAGTGCAATGTTTGGCACAGAAAACACTCATGTGCAGTAAACGAGAGCTGCTAATGTTTGTCCTCCCCTTAGCCAGTAAAGGATTGCCTAAGAGACACCATGTGATCTGAATGAACTCTTAGGGTCTCTGCTTACAGTATTTTATATCATAAACATTTAATTCTTACTTCCTTTGCCCACTTTGTCCACCAGCAGCATATTGAGGCATGTTTTGGAGTGTAAATGAAAAATGAGACTGTTATTTACATGGAATTTGCTTGTTCATTACAGGAAATGATAGTTTGGCAAACGCCTCACTGAGTTTAAAAGTTCGCTGAACAGCATCGCCTTATGACATCACAATCTCTTTGAGCAGCTGTAGTGTTCGTCTAAAGAATGTGTGGGTGATCAGCTACAGGGAGAGGGACAAATACAAATGATGTGTTTGGGAACAGAATCCGTTCAGCTGCTCACAGAAGAAATTGACTTGTTGGACGAATACAGTCTACGCTCATATCTTATACTGGCATTTTATATGCTTTTCATTCAGGAGTTACTAGGAATAGAGCTTCCAAGTTTTCTGTGTGCTCAGAACATATTTCTTTTTCCGAGGTGGTGGTAGCACTGGGTTTTTCCTTCCATCGTATTGTGCTTGCTGTTCAGTGATACAGCACTGTGACCTGCACTCCGTCCCATTTTCGCTTTTTCTGTTGTCTTGTTCTCAGAGCCTTAGGAATGTGTAGTGTAAAGCCCTTAGCCCCTTGGCATTGGGAGAACTAAAAATATAAAACTGATCTGTCCAGATGTGTATTGAAATTACCCCCTATACTTATTAAAATTCAGCAAAGGCCATCGTGGTCCCCTATACTCTTTGTAGAATATATTCAGTATTTGGCGTTTCTGAGTGACACATTTTTGATGAAAATAGAAATAAATGTAGAACCCACAATGAGAAGACCAGTTTGTCTGGGGCGTATGAATATAGGGATGAGGAAAATATTCTAATGACACAAATGCCAGCTTGACCTATATCTCTGAAAATACATGTCTGCTATTAGCATTGTTTGAGTCTTTATTTTTTCTTAACAAAAGTAAACTGTAAATCAGTTGAGAATGTAATTTAAATGTCTTGACCTATTGGCGCTATGAGACTTGAGATATTACGGAGCAAATTTTACTCCTGTGGAATGAATTTACTAAAATGTTTGCCTTTGTTTCTTTATAGTCGTCTTATTTATTTAATTCTGTAACTTTAGAGAAAATTTGTAATAAGCACAAATAAGTCCTCTCTACCACAATGAAAATGAGGCCTCTTTAAGTGTTTTCTGTGGTAAAAATGTCCACTATCACTCATGTCGTCAGTGAGTGTGCTGAGTCCGGAACCTTCCGGAAGGCCCTGCTTGGCCCTGGCACTCGCGGTCTCCCATTGCTGGGATCCGTGCTCTGTACATGGCAGGAGCCACTGCCTCCTCTCTCACTCCTCAGGGAATGGAATCCCAGGGGCTTCAGGTCCGTGGGAATAGAGATTGGTGCCTGTTGACACTACGCCTTTGATTGATTCTCTGTGGAGTCTGTGGGCCTTCTCAGTGCAGACCTGGAAAAAAGCAGTGATGTTCACAGTCCTTCCTAACAGAGTATCTGTGTATCTGTGGCCTGTTTCACTTTCGAGAAGTAAAGCTTGACGTGTGACAGCCTGCAGAACCTGTGTTTGAGGGACTTTTGTTTATTGTAAGGATGACACTGCTTTTGAAAGACGAAATCTCCCCTAGAAAGGGCTCTCAGGATCGTGTGAATATGTTTACTGGCTTTTTGGGTCTCTGTGTGTCATTTTCTCCCCAAGACTGACCAGGAAGGAGATGCTCAAGAAATGGCTTTTATGTTAGCACTTTATTGGGGGTGCTTCAAGGGACTTTGAGGACTTTGTTCATAATTTTCTAGCATCCTGGGACATGCCTGAACCCTCATCCCATTTTGTCTAGCTTCTGCGCCCTTTGAACGAGTACCTGTTTATCAAAGTGCTAATGCTATCAGACAAACATAGGCGTGAGTAGGTAGAATGGCATGCAGTCTTTTTCTCCAAGAATAGATATTGGTTGTGTCTTCCTTGTTTAACTTGAGCATGTCACTATCTGTGATTTAAATTAAGAAGCATGGACTTTTCTCTGTGGAAATCTACCCACATGTAGTGTTGTATGGCGCAAAGGATCTAGAACGTGGGGGTGTGAGTCTGGAGCGGGAGTTCAGGAGAAAGGGGCCGGATCTTCACTGAGAGGCTCACGGCGTGCCAGTTAGTACTATGATCAGGGCCGCAGCCATCTTCGGAGTCAGAAGTTCCCAGCTCCTCCATGTGCTGGCATCCTGACTGTGACAGGTCTCTAACCTCACAGAGCTCCATTCTCCCGTCTTAAAAGATCGTCATGTGCACCTCACCAGACTGTGGTGAGGAGAAATGTCATGGCCGGAAAAGTGCTCTGTAAACAGTAGAGCTCTAAACCAACAGTCACAACTATGTGTTATTTTTGTGTCCTTGTTCATGCCCCCAAAGGTTTTGTGTCAGTTAGTTGTTAACGTAAGCAAGATTTGGAGAGCACATTTAGAAACAGAGAGAAGTTTGCCAGCAGGGAGAACTAGGGCTGTGACACCAAGGAGGGGTGTCGTTGTCTACAAAGGCTGTCGTTCTAACTTTGGGAACAAAAGACAAGGTGGGGGAGGGGGACACGGAGGGAGGGAAAGGGGGCGATCCCCCAGCTTCCCAGTGAGGCATCGAGGGGAGCATGGATCCCGAGAAGGGACACTGTAAATGAAGAGGGCTCATGGAAGTGACTTAAGTGTCCCAGCGAAACCCGGCGAGCAAGGATGGGGTCAGCCTGCAGACTTCCTGGAAAAACTCCTACTGGACGGTCAATAGCTGAATCTCCGTGGGTGAGCCATAGCAGTGTTTTCATTAAGGTGTCTTAAAAACAGGGCAAAGCTGTAATTTTTATGACTTATTACAAAATATAGTAGACTGTATCCAAAAGATGGATTATGTACGGGCTTGCAGTGTTTGGGTATTACTTACTCAACAAGTTGTTACTGCTTCCATTACTGAATGTCTGCTTTGGCTTTAGAGTACTTGGTTATCTGGGTAACATTCCCTAAGTTTTTTATTTCATGTAATTTTGGCACATATCTACAACCCTTTTCCCCCTTATTTCTTGAAAAAATACTATGTTTGAAAGACTGATGAGGCAGACTTTTACTGGAGGGAACACTCTAGGGCATTCCCTTCTGCCTCTGAGAGTAGTGTGATTTGGGGCAAAGACGTTAAACCCTCGGGGCCTCAGTTTCTTCACCTGTGAAATGAGCATAATAGAGTATCTACAGCATGTCCTTTTCAACCCAATACAGGAAAACATGTTCCCTTCTATACTCCCCTAGGATGAAGCTGTGTAATGTGCTTTTATTAACTGCACCTTTAAAAATATAGCCCTCCCGCATCACAGCCTAAAGATAAGTGAACATAATAGCATGCATACACTTGATCATTATGGAGCTAGGGTAGATGGCTCCATGGGCACTATATTCCTTCACAAAGATTGGAGCTGGGCATTTTGTCTTCTTGCTAACCCTTATTTAAGACCTTTAAATCGTATCTGTGGTGGTCTTTTCCTACCCCTCCCATCAGGAAACATTTTTGTTTCTCCCCTGACTTTTTCTATCCTCTGGCATCACTACTCCCTTTGTATTAGAATCTGATCTCTTCTCCCATGGTTCCCAGGGACAGTTGTTACCATCCAGTTCCTGGTGTCTAAGCAGACACCCCTTGGTCAGAAGGGGGAGTATTCAGGGAGCCCTGGGTGGGACGCGTGCTCAGGTGCCACACAGCCGTGCTTTCTGTAGCTCTCCTTGCAGACCAGTTCAGAGCTTTATCTCTGACAGCGCTGACAACAAGTACTAATGTGTTAGCTCGTGTTCATCTGCTCTTTGTAGTTTCATGGGACCAGGGAGTGATGCCTAAGTGGCTAAATCCTCAGAACCATTTCTACATGGAACATTTCAGTGGGCTGCGGCCATGTCCAGCATTTCTCCAGACTGGCTACAGCTACTTTATTTTAAATTATTCTTTGGGGGCATCCTAACTGAGGCTGGAAGGAGGGGCTTGTTTTTTAGCACACCATTAGCTTCCTTGTAATGATCTCCTTCAGACTCCTCAACAGCTACCTCGCCTGTGACCATCGTCCAGGACTGCTAATTAAGCAATAACATTTAACTTACACTAGTGTTATTTCTTTTAACTTAGGTTTCAAACCTTTCTGATCAACTTAATTAGTTTGTAATAAACATCGCAATCCCACATTGCATAGGAGTTTTCCACCAGAAAAAATTCAGAGGGGGCGGGGGGAAGTAAAACATGAAACCCATTTTGTGAGGAAGAAAAAAAAATGCAATATGTGTAAAAACAGAACAAAGAAATAATAAAATACAGTTAGTGAATCATAACTTGATCCGCTTTTACATAGGTCCCTAAATTACTGGCCTAGAAAGCTGATAGCAGTGCTTCTTAAACCATTAACAGCAACGACAACAAGCCAAGAAAAAAAAATGCCACCTCCTCATCAGCATTCTAACTCAGCGTTTGCCCATGACAAGGGACACCCTGAAAAGACGGTCCTTTGCAGCTTCTCTTGCCTGAAAGCTGTTATTTCTGGTATGACTACATGACTGAGGGGCACCGTGGTTACATCTCCCAGGCTGCTCTTGTGTCCATCATCTGCACTGGTACATGCTGGTCAGATCAGCAAACTCACTGGCACATACTGAGTGACAACACGGGGGGCCTGGAGTGATTGTATTTCTCAGATGCAAGAGAGCATGTTATTGATCTCTGTAATCCACAGAATATGCCTGTGAAGCTTTACTAGGTTAGGAACTGAATCCACCATTCTTAGGTGCCATTGATTGCAATTTTAAAACAGGCTGGGCAGGATTTAAGAATGCGTGTGTTTGCTATGAAAAGTTTCCCTGGAAAAGGTCTGAGAAATACTTGGGATCAATACTGCAATGCTACATTCTCCAGGAGTTTGAAACGGGGAGCTTGGACACCCACTTCCAGCTTTTCCTCTTGGCTAGGAACTTAGAGGGTGCCTCAAAACACCGGGTCTGTTCTGTGGCCAAAGCAGCACTTGTCATGAATTGCAGAAAAGCCAACACAGCCCTGTTTCCTCTTTGTAATAAATCATCTTGGTTTTTCTATAGATTGCAGGTGGCGTGAGAGGCAGAGCGAGCAAGCCTGCCAACATGCGAGCAGTGCTTCAGCACCTTTTTCAGCTGAGCAAGAAACCTTTGCTTAAACTTGTGCGTTTTACACAGGGAGAAATCGAAGCCAGTGGCATATTGTCAGCTGCTGCATTGTCACCGTTTGCAAAGGTCACTGGAATTAATTGGCTTCTTACATTACACATTGTAAAGTGGCTCAGCTTTGGACACATTTATGGGAAAGTGGCTGATTATTATTATTATTATTATTATTGGTTTTGGTTCATATCATACACTAGGGGACCAACGATAACTCTGAAATCACAGTTGTAGGGAGAAATCACATGCAGTCTGAAAGAAGCAGACGCTGTTAACTGTTTGGTTAGTTGAACTAAAGGGGGAGGGGGGACAAGTTCCAGAAACTGAAATGTAAATACTAGGTTTGTTTTAGTGCCTTCACAGGTCCCTTAAAGGGGGTCGTGAATGTTTCCATGGACATCCTCAATGGATGTTGTCTGTTTGAAAGCACACTCTGAGTAGCTGCTTCCTTTGACAAGACTGGAAGTGTAAATTAACCCGCACTGTCTTCCATGAATCATTGCTACACGGATGCTCATAGTTTACTGAGAGTAATTCTGTCTCAAAGGCATTGCTTCTGAAACTAAAGAGGAGAAATGTCAGTTAGGAGGAATATTTATAGGACCAGGGCACACTGTTTTCTAGGGAGATATTTTGAGTCCTCATTTTCTCCTTATTTGTCACATGATCCCCTTTTCGCTAAATTGGGAGCGTTCTACTCATATTCATGAAGCCGCTTTTACTAAAATGATAGGCACGGAAAACAAGGACATATTGTTAAAAATGAATAAATTAGAGGCGAATGAAGCTACCCGGTTCAATACTGGCAAAGGGAACGGAGCAGTTGGTCTGAACAAACAATCTTCTTCAACGGGAAATGTGCATTAAAGCCATCCTGCTGCGAGGCTGTTAATTACCAGAAAAGATAGGAACTCCTCTGGTTCCTGGGATCCTTTTGCCGAGCATGTGTCGGATCCAGCTGTATTAGCAATCAGACATTTGCACTGTCCCTTCAGACCAGCGAGGGCATGTTAGTAAAGGGAAGTCATTTACCCCAACCCCTGAGATGCAGCCTGGCAGAAATTCAATCACCGTTTGTGATATGCTCATGCCTCACTCTGCTCAGTGGTTTTAGCTCTTGACACACAGCAACGCTTGCCTTTATCTCCATCCACTAGGTGAAAGGGGGGGAAAAAACGCCCCAATTGGGAGGTTGGTTTCAAAACACAGCATGATGTGCGATCTGCTTTTCATTACAAATACTGAGAAGAAAAAACGGGGGGAAACCCCTGCGCCCCCTCCCATGCTCCCCTCTCTTCTTCTCTCTCACTGTCCCCCTTCTCTCTGCCTCCTCTCTCTCCTCCCCCCAGCATGGCTTTCTCTCTCCCACTCACATCCTCTGATGGGCGTTCGAGCTCGTAAATGCATGGAGGAGCGTCGCGCACACAGCGAGGCATGCACACAGCCCCAGGGCTTCTGCGTTTCTTCCCAAAAGTAAAAGGGAAAGAAAAATGCCCTTGGAATCCAGACAGGAAGCAAACATCAAAGGAGAATCTAGGCGCAAAAAACCAAGCAGCAACTCCACAAGAAACAGGGGCCGATTCAATAGAAATGTATGTTTCCAACTTACCTCGCCAGAGCAGTTTCTGCCTCCCCCGCCGCCTGCGTCCCCGGAGCGCGCGGACCCCTCAGCTCCGTCGTTGCGCGATCCTCACATGGCTGTGCTCTTGGCCGGCTGAAAAGCGGCGCCCGTGCGCGTGGAATACAGCGGGCACACACATGTACTACAGAGAGGCACGCATGCCGGCGCACACTGATCTCTCCCTGCTCTAAAACGGAAAGGCAGGCTGGCGGCTGCCGCGGGGCTCCCGCCCTCCTTCCCCCGGAACCCTCTCGGTCTGCAGGCTGGGGCTCGCCATCCAGGGCAGGCAGAGCCTGGGGGCTGGCCCGCCTTCCTTCTGCGCGTCTCCGTGGGGGTTACTGCTGCATCGCTCACCCGATCAGTTGTCACACTGACATGGTGCTGCCTGCTCGGCGCTCATTAATAACCGAGCGCCCTCCGCTCCCCAGAGAGGAGCCAATCGCTTCGGACTGCCAGCACGGAGCACTCGCGGCTGCTCCCGTCTGGTTGGCTGGAGCAACCTGTCTGTTCTGTGACACTGCTGCTTAGGATACAAATAAATGAAACAGGTTTGCATATTTTCCTAGGTACCGTTTCTTCCCGCCCCCTTCCCCTCCCTCCCTTCCTCCCGTCCCTCCATCCATCCTTCTTCCTTCTATCCTTTTTTTTTTTTTTTGAGGGGGTGGAATTTTTGGACAAGTTTTCCCATTTGTAGGTTATCAGTCTTTCAGAGAAACTGTATTTTTTCTCTCAAAACAGCAGGGCACACTACTAATAAGAAATTTCCAAATATTCAAAACACCCGGGAGGGACGCGGACGCACAGCCTCTGACACCCCCTGTGAGGCTCAGGACGGCTGGATTATTAGAGCTGCTTGGAGCTGTTTGAGTGGCATTTGGTCCTCTATAGGTCCTGTTTAATTTAGCATACGTGCTTACTGTTCAGTAACACCTTTTTCTTTTTAAAGCAATGGCATTTCTTATCTGAATTGACCAGATTTTTAAAATAAAGCGTGTATTTGCTTCTCTATCATCCACAACACTGATATATGAGGTTTTCTTTTTTCAATCTGTATTTCCAATTACACTCACCCACTTTTCTAGATGTCATTTAGCCAATCTGCCACATATGAGTGGGTACATGTGTTGAGGTGTTTGTGTGTGTGTGTGTGTGTGTGTGTGTGTGTGTGTGTGTGTGTGTGTGTGTGTGTGGTGTGTGTAGGGTGTATGTTTTACTGTTCTGGGGGAGTATTTCAACTGTAATAGATTAAATCCTCAAGAAAACAATTTTTTTTGGATTCTTAGACCTATTAACTCTGAATGTATATTTACCAGCAAAATATACTTCTATATACCCCATAGGTAAAACACTTACTGAATTATCAGAAATTGGGAAAAGAAACAGAAAAGCATAGCAATGTAGATTTCTGCAGGAACACCTATGAATAAATAGACAGCAATGTAAAAAATGCATGTTTTACAACCTTAATTAGTATACTAGAGAAACATCTTGTTGACAAGAATGGAACATGAGGATTAATTTATCAACAGGTCAGAAGCGGGCTAAATTCATGACTCCAGCCCTAGTTTTGAGAGACTACCCTCTAGTGGAGTAAAAACAAATGACATTTTCATGTTATTAGATTTACTTGGAGGGGAAAAAGCTTCGCATCTAATTGCTCAAGTGTTGATTGAAATGACATAGACCTAACGGTTTGCAGTTATTATTATGGTGATATCAGGAACTTTTTTTAAAAAAAACAACAATAGTTTCTAGTTACTAAATGTTTTCACTCTAGTTTTCTTTTAAAAAGTTTCCAAATGCTTTATATTTTTCATCTAGAAAATTATGTTCTAATGGTTTCTAAACTTTTGAATAAAAATAAATTGAAGACAAAAGTAGCTTCTCACTTAATCTAATTAATACCTGTTTCAGAATGTTATTGTAAGGTTTTATGCTTTATCAGACACTCTAGTGTTTATAACAGGGGTTTTGGTCAGAAATTGGAGATGTTGTCATGGAATGTGTCTACTTATCATTTAAGGTCCTTGTGATAATAGAAATAATTATCCTTATTACTCCTCCCCAATTTTACTCTCTCTAGCTCCAATTCCTTGCATATTTCAAATCATTTCAACACTTGCCACATATGGAATAATTATACAAAATTGTGATAATTATTTTAGAAAAGGAATTTTAGTGTTATACCATTCGTTCCCAAAGCATATCCCTTTGCTTGATTGGCATTGATTGTATAATTGACAAATCCAGTAATCAGACCAATTATAATGCACTCCTATAATGAAGGTAAGTGGTGATAATCAAACATATATATAATTAAACTCCTTTCTTGGTTTATAAATGAAACCAACAATCATACCTAATATTTTAAATTTCAATCTCTTTCGGAAATCAAAGAAAAATCTAAGATTTAACTTCGTGAGAGTTTAATATTTTAAATGCTCCCTTGTGCTATATCATAGGAAGTTGTTGTAACTAAGATGCTATCTTTTGGGCACATAGGGCTTTGGATTGCTTGCCTTGTAGTTGTCTTTTTGGTGTAGCCATATGGGGTAAATCCAAAAGATTTCATGCTCAGTTTTAGAAATTTAATATCATGGAACATCAGAAGTGAGAGTTCAGTGTGAGAAAGACAATAGCTCTGGCTTTGGGAGAAAAGGGTGAGGATTTTGTTCTTTGGCTGTGATTTTCTTCTTGCTCCAACATCAGCCACTATGCAGAATCAGGGTTGGTTTCAGGTGATTTTCACTGATCAGTCAGGTCTGTTATTTACTGGACATATGAAAGGTGGCTCCCCAAAATGATATGTTAAAAACTTACTGAGTCATAACATCTTAATGAAGTACCATATGAAGACATTAAATTGTGGTTGAATAAGGATTTCAGGGCTTTGGAAGTAGTGCAATTGTGAATGGCCATCAAAGTAAAACTTAGAATCTTCAAGCTCGAGTGTCCTGAGTCCTAAGAGATCAGGAGACTTGTCCCAGTGCACACAGCTGAGCAAGAACAAGAACCAGATCATCCAAGATTTTCCCCATGTCACTACCCTCTCATCTACTGGACAATTGATCTATCTCTGATTTTTATTTTTATTTTTTTAGATTTCAGGTGTACAATTCTGTAATACATCATCTGCATATCACATTGTGTGTTCACCACCCAGAGTCAGTTCTCCTTCCATCACCATAGATTTGATCCCCTTTATCCTCTTCTACCACCCCCTCCCCCCTTACCCTCTGGGAGCCACTAAACTGTTTGTGTCTATGAGTTTTGTTTCTTCATTTGTTTGTCTTGTTCTTTTATTGCTTTCAGTTTTATATCCCACGTATCAGTGAAATCATATAGTTCTCTACTTTTTCTGTCTGCCTTATTTCTCTTAGCATTATAATTTCAAGATCTAGCCATGTTGCCGCAAATGGCACTATTTCATCTTTTCTTATGGCAGAATAGTATTCCATGTTTTTTATTCTTTTTCTCATTCTGTTTTCTTTCTTTCTCAGTTTTTATTTCCCTTAAGAATTCACGGAAATGTCAGAGAAATTTCGCCTTGCGAGTATCCTCTAGTCTAGTGCATGGACATGCATGTCAGCTGCCTCGTAGTGGATGTCCACAGGGTTTCCTGAATGAGGATTTAGGTCTAATGAAAATGTATTGAGATAATTTTAAAACATACATGTATAATTACAGTCCTTAAATATATTGAAAGAGTTCTGCCTTCATTGTCAAATAAGAAATTATAGGAGTGCAATAAATATGTATTCACTGATTACAGGTGGAAGTTATTAATTTGAAGGTTTATTGCTTTTTCATGGAGTCCTGGGCAATGTTTTCCTGGATTTTGTTTTGTTGTTAGAGAAGCACTGGACTTTCATTAGGGAAGGAGCCTGGGTATTGGGCCAGAGGGTGGGTTCTGAGGATAGTCTGCTGGGTCTGAACGCTTTCCCTGACACTTCCTTGCTTTGTGACCCTGAGCAAGAACTTAGTATCTCTGTGTCTCTGTTTCCTCTTAGGATTGTGAAGAGGATTAAAGTAGGTAATATGATGAGAGCTTAGAAAAGTACCTGGAACATAGTAAACTTGAACAAATGGTTGACGTCGCCATTATCATCATCAACCTGTGTTCCAGCTCTCCCCTTTGTTTGGAATGCCTTTCTGCCTTCTCCGCCCAGTGCCTGCCTCTCGCGTGTCTCCCCTGTCCTAACTAGGTTAGTTCAGTTCAAATGCTTCTCCTCCTGGGGAATCTTCTGAGACCCTCTAACAAGATACAATCTCTTATTTGACCCAAAATAGCATTCTTTATTCCTCTGATCACTTACCACTTTTTTTGGTATTATAATGATCTATAATTTGAATCATGTTCCTTTTTAGCTTATAAGATTCTTCTGTAGAGGGGCTTGTCTATATCTTACTTACCTTTAAGCTCCATAGCACATAAGAACTTGGAGAAAACTATGCTTGTTGAGTACTGACTATGTTTTAAAAGTTTTTTAGTTTTTGTAATGTCTTTACAAGCTAGATCTTTTTATCTCCATTTGACTGCATAGGAACATTGGCTCGGAGGAGTGAGGGTACTTGCCCAAGGCCCCCAAACCATGAAATGATGGTGCAAAAATGTGAGCTCAGTGCCGTCTGCCTACAGAGCCAAGCGGGGCTCTTTTTACTGCACGGGGCCCTCGATATTCATTTGTAAAATAAAGAAATGCTTGATTGATGACTGAGCCAACCAACTCAATGCAGTCGGCAACAAGGGATGCTAAAAATAAAGGACTATTTTTAAAAAGGAATGAGTTTTATGCACTAGACAGTGGGTAATTTTATATAGTTGTGATTGTTCACTGTTAACGACAGAATTTTTATGGCTGGCATGATTTGAGAAACAGCTCTGAAGAAATGCAGTGCCTAGTGGGAATGATGGGTTAAAATCCTCAGAAAGCTAAATAGATATGAATGGACCACAGATGAGGGGGCTGGCACTGTGCTAGGAAGATCTTCAGTGGCATGGCCTTGGTCGTCTAATTCTGGCAGCAGGTTTGCTCTTAATTAAGTCAGAAATATGAAGGAAGGTGAATGGCATTGGTTGTTTCTTAGAATGTTGAACTAAAGCAAGTTGGATCAGAGTTCTCATTTTTTTCCTCAAAGGACTTTTGAAAGCTAGAATTGGAGCAAACAAAATGAGATCCTCATGTAATGATGGGTCTTATTTTTAATGAAGGGTAGGACTCTCCAGGTGAAGAACATGAGTAATTTCACCACTCAGGAAACCCACAACCAAGAGTGAGGACGAGGTCAGAAATGAAGGAAGTAAGTCCCTGTCTGTCTGTCTGTCTGTCTCTTCCTCAACCTCCTTTCCCCGTCCCTCTTCTTCTCCTTGTCTTTCTCTGTAGATCTAAACTGTTTGTCATCTTGGTTTCTCCCCAAGCAACTTTCATTCTTCTATTTCAGAGGATTGACTTTTACTTCTTCCCTAGCCATGTAAATATATATATATATTCGAATGGTTGGTAGATAGATAGGTAAGTAGCCATATAGATAGGTAGTTTGTAAGTTGCACAGAAGTAACTGAAAAGAAATATATCAAAGAAGGAAATACATCAAAATCATTGGCAGTAGTTATCTTTGATGGAATAAAGGGAGGTTTTCTTTTCTTATACTTCTCAAATGTTATACAGTCAATTATTATTTTTATAATCAGATATAATGGCTATTATGTTAAAAATGTAAAATTCTTTTGAGGTAGGATTTTACTTCTATAGCTGGCACCATCTTGTTGAGTAAAATACTTAACCTTCTTAGTATTCAGTTCCATCCATCCATAAGGTAATAATTAAAATAGCAACAACAACGATAGTGTACAACATTTGTTGAGCACTTGTTTTCGGGCAAGTAGTCTGTTTAGAGCAGCGGTTCTCAACCTTTCACAGGGGTCGACTAAGACCATCGGAAAACACATATTTTCAATGGTCTTAGGAATGGAGACACAGCTCCTCTATCCATCTCCAGGCCCACAAGCAGATAACACCCACATACAAGTACCCTGCGACCCCTGAGAAAGGGTCATTCGACCCCCAAAGGGGTCGCGACCCACAGGTTGAGAACTGCTGGTTTAGAGTTTTTCATGAATCGTCTCAGTCAATCCTCCCTGTTAAAATACTGGGCAACAATGAGTCTCATTTTACAGATCAGAAAACTGAGCGCTGTTTGTGCAAAAACTCACATAGTTGCTCAGTGGAGTAGCAATGAAGCCAAAGTCTGTGCAACTCCAAGGCTGCCACTTTCCCCCTGTGCCACTCTCACTCTGATGTGTTTCCCATGTCACCGTCACGTCATTGTCTGTCTCTTTCTGCCTGCAGCTCATCCCACGCCTCAGCCACAGCAGAGCGTTCTCACTCCCTCAATGCATCTTACATTTTCTCTTAGCTGTTTATTTCTTCTGTAAGTGTGCCAATGCTGCAAGGCCTCGGCTCAAAAGTCTCATCCTTTAAGAAGCCCTGCACCCCGACATCTCAATAAAAATAATTTCCTTATTTTATCATGTTTGAATTTACTTCTGTTGATCGTATTTTTCTTGTTTCAATGTATATTACCATTTATGGTGTATCTGTGCCTAGATAGTAAGCAACTTGTAGGCAGAAAATATGTCCTATTTGCTTTGTCTATTCAATAGTACCATTTACATATTAAAAGGTCAACCTTTGATTAATTAAACCTCACTGAGTGACTGAAGGAGTAATTTACTGCTTCGGTACGAATTTTTTCCAAACATTGAAGTAAAATCAGAATCATTTAGTTAATAAGAAAAAACCTACCCCTAAAGGGGATAGATTTTGTCAGATTGGTGACTTCGGTTATACCTGAGGTTATTCATAGAGAGCTATGTTATTTATGGAAGGTATTATTTATGGAAGATTAGAGCGTGTCTTTGACTTGGCCTTTTTCTTTGCTGACCGCTTCCTTTTTTCACCTTCTTTGATTAGTACATAGTAAATAGAGCTGGGTTCATACAACTACTAAGAGTCATGCAAGGTCTAGGCAAAAATTAGGACCAAGGTGGCATGAGGTATCATTTTGCCCCTGGTGCAATCTTCTTATGCAAAATCTGTTGGTATTATTATTATTATTACTATTATTAGTTTTTATATGGGTTCTGGGTTTTTTTGTAAAGGTGGGCTGATGAAAGTTATCAGTTTATATCTAAGCCAGTGTCAAGGCAGTGATTTCTTATCAAAACAAAGCAAATGTTTTTTGCCAGTAAAATATTTAGGCCTTCATTTACAATGCACCGCCTAGAAGTTAAAGGGTCGTTTGCATTCTCATGAATATTTTATGCTACTTTTGCTTGACTTGCACTAGATGGGAGAACGAAGGTGACTGCTGTCATTGTCATCTGATTCTCTTCCTCCTTTGATGGAGAGGACAGGAGGCCCGGAGCTAAAGTTCTCTGTCTCATCTTTTGGTGATTGTTCATAGACTTACTCCTTTTAGTGTAGGGAAGGTGTTTTCATGAACAAAAGCCACTTAGGACAACTAGCAAGAAAGGCAGACTGAAGGGAGATTCTTGTACTTATTACTACAGTAATGCCACTGTTGGATTTTCAGCTTTAAATCTTAAAATTACCTTCACGCCATCTTACCATCCAGGTACATCCTAGTAGGACTACTTATTTTGGGGGGGTGGCTTGGTGCATGAATCTTTGGTCTTTCGACTGTCGTTAGAAATTAGTTGATTTGATAGATGATGAGGTAGAGGCAGTCCTGGGCACAAACCAGGTGCTCAATACATATCTATCTTCAAGAGTTACTGCCCCATTTATTATCTCTCCGTAGCCTTTATTCAGGCGTGACTCTCCTTTGATTCAGCCTCTTCATCAGCTGGCTTCTGATTCGGGGACCTGGAAAGGGTACAGGAGTCCTGGGCAGTGTAAGGAATGCTCACATCAGGCCCCATGCATGTGGACAAACGTGCAGACTTTGCCTGGTAGAATTCAAGCTTTGTCTCTCCATGGCATGCATTGACCTCTGGGTACCTGTAGGGCATCCTTCCAGGAACCCTGAGAAAGGAGAAACAACCGTGGTCCCCGCCAGTCTCCTCTGTGTTAAATTTGTAAGGAGCTGTCCATACTGAGCATGTGTAGTTATCAGGATACTTGGGGCTGCCAGCGAAACGACCCTTATTTAAATTAGTTCAGGTTAAAGCTAACTTAGGTTAAAACCACCACGCTGGTTAGTGTAGGGGAGTGTCGTCTTATACGCTCTAACGTGAGCCAAGGGAGAGCTGGACCTCAGGGACACATTGGCGTGGACTCAAGTTCTGCTAGGAGATTCTCTCTCTACTCTTTCCTGTCTGCTTTCCCTGGAGATTTGGGTTTCTTCTCTCTTACTGCACCCCAGCTTTCTTTCCATGCCCAGCAGCATTGCCACCAACAGTTCTCAAGTCCTTCCCCTCACGATTTTGCCACTGGAAAGAAACTGTCCCTTTCTCTTAGTTCCAGTTTGACAAATTTGGGACTAAGGGTCTGTGACCTTATTTGGGCCATATGCTTATCCCTGGCTAAGGTATTCCTTGTCTTCTTCTTCCTCTTCCCCCAAAATTAGAGGGCAGAGGACAAGGAGAAGTTCCCAGGAAAAGGTGGTGCCCACAGCAGTGAGCAATGAGGACTTCATACTATTAGACACCATTTCTTGAGTGCTGTGTACCAGGCCCTGAGCTAAATAAGCACTTTACTGACAGCATCTCTTTAATTACTTGCAGTTGGCTCATAGGCAGATACTGTTTCCTTCTTTCACAGATACTAAGGAAGCAGGTGACTGTACTTCCCACAGATGACACAGCCTGTGAGTGGCTGAGCCAGGGTTGGAAGCCACCTCTGTCCCACGCTGGAGCTTTGAACCACTCACTGTGCTGAGCATCGTGCTGTTATCACGAGACCAGAGCAGTGTCCATGGAGCACACACTTAATGCATTTCCTCAGCACTGCAGGGAGGTGCAGCCAGCCGGGCCTCTGCTTCCTGGCATCAGTGCCCACAGTGCCAGTGGTCAGGGAGCTGCTGGCCACCGTGGGTCCTGTCCTGAAGTGTTGGGAGTCACAGAGGGTGAGCATAGGCGTCCTCAGCCATGTCCTTCCTGCTGTCCTCTGAACTACGAAGGACATTTAGCTGAGCTCAAAGCCCTGTGACTCGTCACCAGCTGTTGAACTCTCAAGTCCAGCCCCTCCTTGAGACTTGGTCCTTCTTCTTTTTTTTTTTTTTTGTGGGTTTTTTGTGGGTTTTGGAGGCCTCTTCCAACCGTCTCCTCATTCCGCGTGTGTTTCTGTGTCACAGATAAGAAAGGCTCTGGCATCCTGTCACACGCCGCCATCTTGCTGCCCAACGTGTCACCTACACGAAACCTCCCAGTGCTTTTCACGTTTCCTGTTACTCATGTGTAAGCAGGTTCACCATCCTTTCAACTGTTTCCCAGACTTCTTCCGTTTCCTTCTTTAGCTGAAATCTCATCTCTGTCTAGGATCTGGTTATATTTATGAGCCTCCTGCTTGAAGACCACTCACTTTCTCACCCTTTTGGGGTGCGTGTGTGCGTGTGTGTGTGTACACGTGTGTGCGTGTGTATGCACGTGCGTGTGCATGTGTGTGGATGGGGGGCATGTTCTTGCACCTCCTCTGGCTTCTCAACACCAATCTCAAGCCGTTGATTTTATCCTGTTTCATAAAGCACCTTCACTCACCTTCCCACTTAGCTATTACCTACCTGCATCTCTGTGGATTTGAGACCTGGTTATCTGGTGAATAATACTCTTTTTCATGCTAACTGCTGCTATAATTTGGGGAGGTTAGAACTTTTAAGTATAAAACCAATCCAAAGTGACTAAGTCTCCTTAAATGACAATAACTTTCGCTTAATTTCAGAAACCCACTCCCTTGATCTTGTTGGTAACTGGAGTTGTTCTGCGTTGGCGACCTTGAACCTCAGCATCCTGCTTTGTACCCTAACTCTTATCTCCTGGCTGTTTTAGAATGGTGCTCCCCCTATATCTGCTTTTGACACCACAGGGACCTCAGATCTTCTGAGGCCAGCTCTCTTCTGGTTGTCCTCCTTCATCTGTCTCCCTTTCCTACCTACCCCGGTTGACCATCTAAACTGCTAGCCAATCAGCATGATTCTCTCGCTGGAGTCTTCCACATACGTGTCCAGTCAGAACCCCTGGAAGTGACCTTCGTTCCCCACTCCTGTCTGCAGGAAGTAAAGTGTCCTGGAGGAAGTCACACAGTGGTGCATGCCGGGACCCACAGTGAATGTAGAGCATCACATTTCAGCTGGGTCTTCGGCAATGCCCTTCCATCCTTGTATTTGTCCTAAGTCAGCTTTTTATCCCATTATTTTCAGGGATGCTTTCAAAGTTTAGCACTCACTTCAGCATCCCTTCTCAATCTTTGAATATTCTTAGGAAAATGTCATTGCTTTGAACTTCACTGGAGTCATGCCTTCAGGGCTGAAGTCCCTTAATTTCACAGCCTCCCAACCTACTCACGTAGCTTTATCCACACTCATCAATCTCTCTTTTGTAGTCTTAAGGGATGAAACATTTTCTTTTCGTCAATCTCCCTTTCTTCCTTCAAACTCACCCACTTCTGCATTCTCAGGAAATTTGTCAACTGGAAGACATTCTTCCTGTTCTATCCTGCAGTTGATGTATTTGCGCAGAATCCATAGAGTGTTGAATTCTTACTCATACTAAAGTAGAAAGAACAACAATCCACCCTCTAACAATGAACTTGATCACTCCGTCTTTTCCTCCCTCATACACATTTCTTGAAAGAGCTGTCAACATTCGCTGCTGCCACACCCCTTCTACTCCCTTTTCCAGCTCACTTCCATCGGCTCCCACTCCAGCCCTGCCACCGACAGCCCCGTTGGCATCTCCTCAGAGCCCTCCCCGTTTGGTACTGGCACACCAAAGCTTCCTCGTCATGCTCATGCTTTCCTGAACATTCTGTCTGCATTCACTGTGAGCTCATCCGCCTCTTAAATGTTTATCCTCGCTTAGTCCTTTTGCCTACAGTCCTTCATAAGCTCTCTTAGATAATATAATCACTTCTACTTTTGTACTCATTATTCTCAAGCGTATATCACTGCTCCTGCAACACAGTCTTTCTGTGTATCTGTCTATACGTAGTCCTCAAACTGTCTGATACCTATCTCGACATGTGTGAGCCCTTGGCCCCCTCATACTTGGCATGTGTAAAGCTGACCTCTTAAACTTGCCCCTAACCTGGGTTTTCTTCCTTTGATTTTTATTTATTTCATTGCAGTAGCGCTGCCTGTTTACCCAGAGAAGTTCAGGATCTTTTCTCCTGACTTACATCCTGTAAGTGAATCCTGCTGATGTCACCCCCAGATGTTCTTGAATCGTGTTCTCTGTTAAGTCTCCATCGCCTGGTGCCCTAGCTGCTGCAGTAGCTCCTGACTTCCCTTCTCCCTGTTTCATCTCTTCCAGTCCACCTTCTAGATCATCTTGTGGGAAACAACACCAACCAACCAACCCCTCATTTGTCTCCTATCATGAGCAGGAGAAGTGGCCCAAGCTCCTTCGCACTCAGGTCCTCCCCCAACCTGGCTCGCGTGTGCAAGGTCTTCCTCACAGGTCACACTCGGCTCCAGCCATGTGGGATGTTTTGGTTCCTCAAGCCCCACACTGGTTTCCTCTCCCCTGTGTCTCTGCTGGTTCCATCCGGAACACTCACAGTGCTGGTTCCCATGACACACAGGCACACACGTGTCTTCAGCAAGTCTCTTCCCACTGTTCACCCTTTAACCCGCAGTTCCCATGCTCCCTCCCTCTTGTAGGAAACCTGTTCCCTGCCAGGGAGGCTGGCGTTAGAGCTCTGCCTCTGGCTCCACAATGCAGAGTAATTGATCAGAATGTATTATTGAGTAAATGGATGAATGGGTTTTGAGCAGAGGTTTGGTGGATAAGAAAGTAAAATTGCCAAGTGTTTAAGCATAGCAGCATTAAGCCTTTACACCTAGAATTGTGGAGGCACGGACGTGTGTAAATGCGAGCAAGGTTATGCTTTGGTTCTTGTGTGAGACAATTAGCCGTAATCCATGGCCAGCTGGGTCAGAGACACCTGCTGTTGTTTGCATAGAGAACTAGTGTGTGGGTAGGAACCGTGAGGACGGATTCATCACAATTTCTGGAAAAAAGAGCTCACAACTGTCAATGATGGGGATGCAGTATTCTCTGATTGCAAAATTAATGGCATTTTTGTTGTTATATTTGTTATTGCTATTCAGGAAAATACAAATGATTTTCCTTGAGCTATCCACAAGACACAGCAGGATGGATCAGAATTTGAACATGTATCACTCTGCAAATGTGGAAATGATGCATGCCGGAATTATAAAACTAGCTGGGATAGGTAATTTATAATTTGTTGAGCATTAACTACGTACAAAACTCTGAAATGTGGTGAGCACTGCATACCTACAGGGCCATTCCTACCTACTGTGAGGCAGTTGGGTATCTCCCCATTTCACAGGAGAGAGAACTGAGGTTCAGGGAGGTTAGTTAACTTTTGCAATCCCGGAGGTAGCGGGGAGGTAGGTTGGGCTCCAAAGCCAGCACTCTTAAAACGGTGTTTTCTTCCCTTCAGATATCATCTGAGGCCCACAGTATCCTGTTCTTTGCATTTAGAGCACAGCTTTGGCTGCCTGTGTTTGCTTATTTGTAACCAGATTCACACGGCACATTCACAGACTGCTAGCAATAAGTCAGCTGTATCTCACTTTTCTTGCTGCAAAACCTTGGACCGTATTCTTGCCTTCCTAATTGGATGATTTCAGCATAGTGCAAAGACATCTGTAAACTATTATCCTCCATGACCAACGTTATATCAGCTCAGATAATATTTGTTTTATTTTCATGCTAGTTTTTATTTGAGGATAGTAGTCTGTATTTGGCTGCCTTTTAGAGTCAATATTTAAGATGAATAACAATTGTATTACCCTGATAGAGGAGCCAGCTCTCTCTCTCAGTGCTGTGTTGTCCCCCAAACAAATAAGTAAATGGATAAATGGATAACATACATAAACGTCAACATTGCTATACATAAAACTACTTTACTATTTTACTTTTTATGTATTTGAGACGATAAAAGAGCAAAATGTACACACTTGTCTAACAACAGAATTTCAAACCTTTATCAAAGGCGATTGCTGTCCAGAAAACTGGGCAATCAGATGAAGCAACGTTTAGGTATATGAACAGGAAAAGCATTAGGCAGGCTTAGGTTTTTAAGGTAAAGAAACGCTTTAAAATACATTCAAATGAAAAAACAGCATGCCTTTTTTGGTGAAATTCCTTATCTTTCTTTCTATTCCATTGACATGATGCAGAAAATGAGTCAATTAACCCTCACGGTTAAGAGTACTTCTTACGTCCTTAATCTTTTAAAAGGGGGACGTTTTATTGCAGTGGCGCAATGACTGTTCGGTGTTGTAGCCGTTTCAGGCTTTGGGGGTGCTCCCAGCTGTCCGATGCTCACTGAGAGCCTGTGTGAGCTGGAGATGGGGAGAAGCCTCTCACACAGCTCCCATTAGTAAGGAAACCACTCGTTTTGCCTGAACACGCTCTGAATAGATGTCTCATTTGAAGTCTAGTGCTCAAACCGTGAGGATTGCATTATGGAGCTGAGAAGGAAATGAGGAGAACAAAAAAATGCTTGAAAATGCCACCGAGCATCCACACAGCATCCTACTGTAATAACATTCGACGAGACAGAAGGTGCATTTATTTTTGCCAATTCCAAGTTATTTTGGGGTGATAAAAGCAAATTCCTTTGCCTGCCCATGTAATCAAAATAAGCAAAGCAGATGTTCCCGTGACCTATTCTTAATTGCCGCTCGTGTTAGGGCCTCCCTCAAAAGTGTGGCATACAGCACAGAAAGGACAAAATACGGATTCTCATAGTAGTCTAGATTTGCGTCATTGTGCTTTGCAATTAAATGGTGCTATCTCCACGCTGATGGGAAAAAGACATGTTCAGAATCAGACCTCGGGACGTGCAGGCTCCAGACTGTCACTGTTAACTTCAGCATGGCTACTGAAAACTGGTGCACTTTAATGAGCATCCGATTCAGACTCGGGGTGAGAAAACACTGCTTCTAGAAGACTCCTGCCACGCTCCAGCAAAGAAAGTCACTCCTGCTGAAAAACCAGATGACCTTTCTTTCTCCCTCACTCTGCAATGTAGGTTTTATGGGACTTTGATTGATTACAAGATACTCTTTATCATTGCTCCCTCCATTCTTTGATATGGACAACTGACGTTTTCCTAAATATGCATACAGTGCTGCGCAGACACCCCAGTCAGAGGCTGCCACCTGTCAACCCATAAAGAAAGTCAGGAGCTGCCTCTGCAGGGGACAGAAACATTACTGCCTCCATTTTGAGCTTCTGTTAATCTTTCCAGCAAAGAAGACATGTATTGATACATCAATTAAGTTACAAACCAGAAATTAATACACATTTATAGATTCCTTGCTGTTTTACTCTTTTGCTGACACCCATCACATTTAGATAACTTGCCTACATGAGAGTCAGTGGTTGGCTGTTGTCTTTGGACTTTGGTCCAGGATGTAAGCTGTGCCCTGGGGATGGTCCCCTGTGTACCGAGGATGCGCAAGGCTCTCCTTGGAACACCGGTATTACAAAGAGGTGCCGACTAGTCTAAAGCCCAGAAACAAGCATAATGGGCGAACACAAGTTTATTTCCTTCATGGATTCTTAAAGATCAGTAGTGTAAAATTAACGAATATACAAAGCCAACAGCATTATGAGAAACTCTTGTTTTTTAAAAAGATGTTTCTTTCTTTTCCTCGAGTTTCCTTAAGTGTATTTGCAGTAACACATTGTTAATAAACATATATTTCAAGTAGCTGTCTTTTTCAGAGTTCCTGCCTGACCAAGTTTAGAAATGCCAGTAGACTAAGTTGTTTCCTAGAATTTATTGCATCCCAGCACCACTTAAAAGGCCCTAGATTTGAAAGGAAGGTCGTAAAAGTATATGAGTACTTATCCTATTGATCATGTCCTTACTCATTCTGATTACGAGCCTTCCATTCATTTGGAAATGAACAGCCGGAAGCTGCCAGCTGTTTCTGATCTGATGTGCCCACAGAGTATTCACTTATAGTATATGTTTAGCACTTGAGCACTCGAGACTGCTGAGAAGAGAATTCTGAGACTTATTACAAAGTTTCTGTTTGCAAAATGAGTAGATGTTAGGTCCCTCATTGGTTATCCTGTCAAGGTTTGGCAGAGACCAGGGTGTGTGTCTTGGTATTCTTGGTCCTCAGCACAATGCCTGGCATACAGTAAGCATTTTTTTTGGAGGAAACTGAACTGGAGTGTTTAGTATGACAAAAATATAGCAAACTCAGCATTTATAAATGACCCTTAGCCAGACTTAATTGAGTGTTAGATGATGGAAGCAACAGATGTTTAATTTGATTTAACATTTAGTTAATAAGCCTAATTTTGGGGGGGTCCCTTCAGCCACCTATGTATAGCTCTTTTTGAAATATTCTTTGCATGTATATAAAAGTGATAAAATTTCATTGACAGGATTGAGGTGAATCTGTCAAACAGCCTTTGCTTTGTTTCAAGTCTGTGTGGTTATATTTATATTTAATTTTCTTAATGGGAGAACTCTTAAAGTGCCTCCAGGTACCATGAATTATCAGATCCTCATTATAATTCAGTTTCTGCCTACAGCAATGATATCTGCCGTCTGCTGTAGCAATCATACATTTCAATTAACACCAAGTTTCATCTTATTTGAAGAAGTAAGTCCTGTTTAGAAGACCTAAATTTGTTAGGAGACCAAAGAGATTATAGTTTGAACAAGAATGGAGAATTTACAGTTCTTATCTAAATTACTGGTAGAGATCTATAAGTCTGTAAAGTTAGAAGCTTGTTTAGTATATTTTGGGAAAACTTATAGTGTTTAGTATGCATTTTCAAGCATACATATACTTTGAATTATGAAGAATCTCATAAATGGTTTAGGACATGATGTTAAGGCCCAAGTCAAAACTTACCCTTTTAGGATACACAGAATTGTAAGGATGATTAAAATTTGGCAAATTTAAATATATGTATATATCCATTTGTACAATACTGTATTTTAAAAAAGTAAGTTTAAGAAAAAAAGTAGTGTCAGATTTAACTCAATGAAACTTGTATCGATTCTTTATTCATTTAATAGTATTTTACTAAATAAATGTGGATTTTAAAAAGGTTTATTAGCCATATAGCTCCAGTTTATTGTAGAGACTTTGAAAATTCAGAAAGGATCAAGAAGGGAGGAGAAACTGCTGCTCACCCAAAGAAGCATGGCACGCATGTTGGTGTGCTTTGTCTTGATACATTTTCTGTCCTTACATATATATACACACACACATGTATGGGGAAGGAGAATTCAATGTTCTCTCTCCCCTCCTGAGTTCTTCTGGCTAGACTAATCATCAAATTAACATGAGACAGATTAACAGGAGAAAATGACCAAATTTATTACATATGTACATAAGAGGGTTCCACAAAAATATGAGACCCGAAGACCTGAGGACATATCCTGCAGTTAAGGCAGGATATGCCACCTGGAGCGAAAGAGGAAGGTGTTGGGACGGGGGATGTGTTTTGGGACTTCAAAGGGCAGGAGATGGAAAAGCAAATGTTTGGTCAATAATTGTTTGCTGGGCCACCTGTAACTCCGGGACACAGAAAGGACTCTGACTAGCGGGCCTTGATAGGCTTCTCCCACCTTACACACTAGTCCCTGTTAAACTACAGTTATCTGTGATGACAGCGCCCTTCCTGGAGCAGGTCCTTTATCTCAAGTGTTTTAGGCAGTTGGGGAGAGATCAAAAATTTTTCCTGAGTCGTTCATTTCTTAAAAATAACCAGGTCACAATCATCAGTATCCCAAAGAGGCATATTTTGGAGTGGCAAACTGCTCCCTCTCACATGTATGTATGTGGGTGTGTATGTGACTGTATTTATATGTATGTATGCACACATATTATTGTCAGTTTTTTGCTATCATCATTGTTGATCTACTTGAAAGTAAGTTGCAGATATGGAGACCCTTGAGCTGTTAAGTCCTTTTTAAGAAGCTTTTCTTTTATGTAATTGCAATAAAATGATCAAATTCAGGATTTTTAATATCAGTACAATGGTGTTGTCTAATATGTAGTCCATGTTCAAATTTCAGCAATTGTTCCAATAATATTTTTTATAGCCATCACTTTGTCCTCTCTAAAAATCCAACTCAGGAGAGCGCATTGCCTTGGGTTGTCATGTCTCTTCAGGCTTTCTTTGTTTTTCACGACAGTGACACTTTTGGAATTTTCTAGAATGTCCCTTATATTAGGTTTTTCTGTTTTTCCATCACTGGATTGAGGTTTTACATTTTGAAAATAATACAATATAAGTACATCATATCAGGAGGCATGTGCTATGGGTGTGTTCCAGGTTTAGTGATGTCAACTTAATCCCTTAGAAGAGGTGGTATCTGTCAGGTTTTTTCACTGTAGCATTAACTTTAAATATACATATATACATATATATATATATATACACACACACACACACACACACACACACACACACACACACGCACACGCACACACATACTGTATTTCCCCATGTATAAAATGTATCCTTTTTCGAAAAATGTGGGGGTCTAAAAACTGGGTGTGTCTTATACAGTGGTTGTAGATTTTTTTACTTGCATTTCCCACAAGTGATGAGGAGTCGTATGAATTTTATGGTGAATAAAACTTGAGTTGAATAATTTTATGTAATACATTTTTTTTTCAAATTTTGGGCCCCAAAATTAAGGTGCATCTTATATATGGGGAAATATATATGTAATATTTTATTCCTTATCAAATTTTATGTAGTAGTTTTAGCTTCCAGTGGTGATTCTTGCCTGCATCAAATCCTATTTATGGTGTTGCAAAATGGTAACTTGTAGCTCTGTCAGTCCTGTTATATATATATTAGTTGGCATCCTGTGGTAAGGAATAGCTTTATTTTCTCCCTTTTTTGTTGAGCACCAGTAAGGACTAATGGATTCTTTCCCGCACAGTGAGTAATAAGCTATTATCATCGTTATTCGTTGTGATTCTTAGACTGTTTGAGATTTGGTAGTGGGCAGTTCACCCATCTGTCATGACCTCATCTTTTCTTTATGGGCACTTATCATCAACACGGTCTTGGGAAGTCTGCTCTCAACTGAAAACAACAACAAGAAAAGAATTGACATTCACATAACATAAAAGTAATCATTTTAAAGTGTACAGTGTACAATTCAGTGACATTTAATACATTCATGGTGTTGGACAAATGCGACCTATATCAAATTCCAGCAAACGTTTTCACCACCCCCAAAAAAAGCCCTGTAGCCATTACACCGTCTCTCCTTGGGTTCCCTTTCCACTAGCTCTTTGCACTAATCTGCTTTCTGTCTCCATGGATATACCTATTCTGGATATTTTATATAAATGGAATCACACACTATGTGACCTTTTGTGTCTGAGTTCTTTCACTTCACAAAATGTTCTCTAGATTCACCCCCATTGTAGCCTACATCAGTGCTCCTTTCTATGACTGAATATTCCATTGTGTGTGTATCACACATTGTGTGTATCCATTCATCCACTTATGGACAGCTGGGTTGTTTCTCCCTTTTGGCTATTGTGGATGCTGGTGCTATGAACATTCGTGTACAAATATTTGTTTGAATACATATTTTCAATTTTGGGGGGGTATGTACCTAGGAATGGAATTGCTGGGTTATATGGTAATTCTGTGTTTCACTTGCTGAGGAACCGCCAAACTGTTTTCTACAGTGGCTGTACTAATTTCCATTCCCATCAGCTATATACAAGGGTTATAATTTCTCTACATCCTTGCCAACACTTGTTATTTTCCATTTTTTTTCTCTCCATTGTTGTAGGTATGGGTTGATATAGATTTAATTTGCATTTATTTAGTGTCCAACTATGTTAAACATCTTTTCATGTGCCTGTTAACCATTCGTATATCATCTTTTGAGAAAAATCTACATATTCAAGTCCTTTGCCAATTTTTGAAGTGCACTGTTTGTTTTTTCATTGTTAAGAGTTCTTTTATCCTAAAATTTTAGTAATAAATAATATCATATTACTCAGAAAACTAAAACATACACACTTTTTTTTTAAAGATTTTATTGGGGAATTGGGGGAGGGGAACAGTGTTGGGGAATTAGGGAAGGGGACCAGCCAAGTTATTGTTCTTCAGTCTTCGTTGTGGAGGGTGCCAATCTCCATCTGGCTTCCCTTCGGTAGCTTGTGGCCTCAAAGCTCAAGGTGCTGTTTTCAATCTTAGTTGCGGGTGGATGTAGCCACCATCCCATGCGGGAGTCGAACCAGCAGCCTTGTTGTTAAGGGTGTGCGCTCTATCCACTGAGCCATCTGGGCGGCAGCTCAGCTCAAGGAGCCAAGTTCAATCTTAGTTGCTGGTGGGCATAGCTCACCATCGAACAGGCAATCTTGTTGTTACACCAACTGAGCCACTCGGCCGGCCCCTACACATGTTTTTAAAGTTGTGATTTTTTTCTGATCTGAAATTTAAGTTGAGAGACTTGAATTAATGATAGTGTCAAGAAAAATATCAAGTAATCCTTTTTTAATTACTTAGCTGAAATGTGAAGGTATATCTATATCTATCTATCTATCTATCTATCTATCTATCTATCTATCTATAGATATATAAAATATCAAGACATGTAGGTGTAATCTATCTTTAAGTATCTTGGGGTCAGTTACAATTTCATATTCTGCATCTGCTGTCCGAGGCCCTTCAGCGAGATTGTCATGGTGGAACAGAGCCTTGGGGATTCCCCCGTGAATCGTTAGTCCAAACTCGGCAGGGAAAAATCATTTTACACTCAATTAGTGTTTCCCTGCTGAGGCTCAACTTGGCAGACTTGTAAAGTCTAATTTGCAAAAACAACTTCACCTGGCTAAGTTTTTACCAATCTTCCTTATTTTTTTTTAATAAAAAAATCATCCAATTACCAGTTACTTTCTAGACAGATAACATTTTTATTTAACCAAAACAAATGAATGGCATCTCTCTCTAGCCATTGCCTGCATGTATATTACTTCCCTGTTTCCCATCAGCTGAGCACTAACCACTGTCTGCCATGATGTTTTCAGGGGTGCAGCTCTGGGGTGCGCTGCTTCCAACTTGGGTGGAATGTCTTGCCGCATTGCTGGCATTTTCAGATGTAGAGGCTTTCTTGTGAGGTGGAACCTGCACTCATTTAAAGTTTTGTGGCACTCACTATTTTTTCCAATGGAATTTATAGCTTTCTTTTCATCATTCCAAGCTTCTTTGGACTTTACATATTGGTAGGTGTTTTTCTCACTGTGATTTTACATCTAGTTGTATATTTCTGACAAAAATGTGAACTACTTGTGCTAAAATAACACAAAACTGTTGTCCTTTTCACCTCCAAATCTGTATTGTGAGGTTCTGGATACTATTTATCACCTATGTTCTGCTATTTATATGTGGACTATTTTTGGAGAAGGGCAAGGTTGACAGATATCCTCGGTGTGAAACTTCTGGTTGGCTGTTTTGGAGACTGACATGTGACTTGTTTCATGATATATTTGCAAATAGTGGAAGAATCTTTGCCCCTGGGCAGTGGTTCAGTAGCACGTTCTGGATAGACAGAGCCTGGGGGCTAATTCTTTGAAATTAGTGCAACTTTCATTCCACTTAGCCGTCTCTCCAGGAAGGACACCGGTCCCAGGTTGCCCTATCTCCCCTGGGCATCTGGGCCCTAAAACGTAATTGGGTCGGGATTGGTGCGAAGTATAGCAGAGGGTCCATGAGAATCGTTGCTTTGTATATCTGTGTGTTTGGAATTTAAATGCTATGTAACATTGATTAATATAATCATTAGTGTTGACTATAGTTAAAAATCTCCAAATACCAATTAAGACACATTTAACATTATTCTACCTAGAAACATTGCATATTCTAATATTAAGAGACCCTAGATACTATCCACTGTAACTTTTTCATTTTATAGATGAAAAAAAAACAAACAAACAAAAACTGAGGTCCAGACCTCTTTATTGTCTATTGTTATAGATTACTTCATTATTATTCCTCTTTGTACCAAACATTTGACTTCAAAGGACAGGTAACAATCACCTAGCAAAGAAACATGAAGTCCTCCGCAGCTTGGCCATGGCAGACATTGCTAATTGATCAAAGCACTCCTTCCCACTAAGCACAAAGCTTCCCTCTTGACTCCCAGCAGTTACTGCCAATAAAAAGGAGTTGGTACAAAAGAAGGAATCTATTTGCCTTACCAGATCTAGATCAGTCTCTTCAATTTAAAGATGAGAAGATTAAAGAACAATAATAGTGAATTTATTTGCTTAGATTGCAAGAGGAATCATCTGCTAAGCAGACCCCTTGGCTCTGGGCAGAGCACCCACGCTAACTGCGCAGAGCTTTTCCAGGACCCAGCCTTGTTTCAGAGCCCAGTTCCAGACTGAGTGCTGAGTAAACAGCAACTCTCTCAAGGAATTCCTCTTTTATTGTTGTTGGCAGAGAGAGAGAGAGAGAGAGAGAGAGAGAGAGCGAGCGAGCGAGCGAGAGCTGGCTTCACCCCCTGATTAGCCCATTAATTCAGTGAACAAAGGAACAGAGGGGAGTTGAGTTAGACTTCTGAGATGTCTTTTCTAAAATTGGAATGACCTCATGGCTTGTTCTGGGAAGTTTAAAGTTTGGAGAATAGACTGGGTTTCTTTTCAACATTGCTGTTCTCTATACTAAATTTCAGTTGGAGATTAAAGGGAACTTTTTAATTGCTTGTGACAGCACTAAGGTTTTTATTTTCTATTGCCTAAAGTTGATATATGTGCTATTATAAACCTAAAAACAGTAAATTTGAAAGATAATAATTTATTGATGTTTTCCCTCAGCAACTAAAGAATCATTGCTCAAGTTTAGAGCCTACACCTGTGCATTTTGTCACCTTGTCCCCCACCTCCGGGACTAGAAGGCAGTACTCTTTCACAAAATATTCAGAACATGAAAAATGTAAGTCACATACTGATTTCAAGAAAATATGAAGATCAATCACTTTTTTTCTCGGTGCTTTTTGCATATTAATTTATATCAGCTTGGAAATGTGAGAAATTATTTCATGCAGAATACATTTTTCTCTGCCAAAGTTTATTGTGAAATGTTCCTTTTCCACAGTGAAAAATGCTGCCCATCAGTCAAAAACATATTTGCAAAATTATTGGTGATACATGAAATAAATGTAGCCATCTGTCCTCACACACTTTTCTTCCCTTATTCTGCATACTCCTCTCTATATAGGTGTATGCATAGGTATGTAGACCAGTGTGTACACATGATACGCACACTGTATTCTTCACCGTAATTGACCTGCGTGGTGTATATATGTATGCATGTATGTATTTATTTATTTATATTAGATTTATTGCTTCACATTTCAAATGTTGTTGGTGTCACATGGGTTTAACTCAGGGGCTACTAAGCACTCAGGCAGTCTCCTTGGAAGGCTTTTATGTTATCACACTGCTCCCATCACATCCGTAGCCTCTTAGACAGTGACTGTGCATTTTGCTGGTTCTCTGCCAATTTCTCTTGCCTTTCCTTCTTTGTCTTTTTGTCCATTTTTTTCCTGCCTGTTCTAATGTAAAGAGCATGTGCTCTGCCATTAGACAAACCTGCGTTCAACTCTCACTTTTACCCTCACTTTGTGACTTTAAACAAGTTATGGATACCTTTTGAACCTCTGTTTTCTCCTCTGTAAAATGAGACGGTGATTTCCTGTATCTATGAGGTTCCTGGCAGGAGGTTCTCAAAACCATCTTCAGGTTGGACAGTTTGCTAGAAGGACTCGTAACTCACTGAGAGCTGTTATGCTCACAGCTACAGTTTTTTGTTGCAGGGAAAGTAGACAGGTTAAGATTGACCAATGAAAGTGGCACAAAAGGGCAGGGGCTGAGAAAATACCGGACGCAGAGCTTCTATGATCCTGTCCTGTGGAGTCGGGACACGCTCTTCCTGGCATCAGTGTGTGACTAAGCGTGTGGTATTGCCAGCCCAGGAAGCTCGCCTGAGCCTTGGCATTCAGCGTGTTACTAGGACTCTATTACACAAGCAGGGTTGATTGATTGATTGATTACCCATGCAGTCGATCTGTCTCTAGGTTCATTGGGACTATATGGGCCAATGTCCCCTTCCTAAATCAGGCTGTTGGCTTTTCTGGGATGGCCGCCCCTACGCTAAATCATGCAATTAGACTGTCATAATCCAAGGCTCCTAGGCAATCAAAGAGACTCCTAACAATGCAAAGGCATAGGGTCACTTCTCAGAAGCCAAGGGCAAAGCTCCGACCTCATTCTGGGCCAGGTTAGATTCTTTCTACACAGTGGAAAAGAATGGAGAGTGGATGTGGATGGGCAAAAGTTAGCTATTTGGCCCATTTTCATTAAGAATTACTTCAAAGATTAAAGGAAACAACCAATGAAAATCACTTTCTGTGGTTCATGGAACACGGTCCCTATTAGATGTCATTTTCCTATCAACACTTTCTTCGATCCTTCAGTCCTTTTACTTGAAAAACAACATGTGTTCCTATGACTTCTTTGGTTTTTTTAGTTAATGATTCTCATATTTTAAAATCTCATTCATTCATTTATTCATTAAGTACATATTTTTGAGCACTCACTTTATCCCAGTAGAGATATGATTCCTGCCCTCATAGAATTTACAGCCTACTGTGGGAGACAAACTAAAAGCAAACCCACCAAACACACTTACATTCACACACACACACTCACACATACACACACACACACACACACGTACACACATACGCATGTAAACAAAAAATAGCTCTAAATTATAGAAAATACTTTAAGGAAAAGAAAGGGTGCCGAGCTAGAGAATAACAGTGGGGCCCTGTTCACTGAATGGGGATGGAGAGAACTGTAAAGCTGCAACGCTAAGGCTGGAGTGGAGCCAGCTCTGAAATGATGTGCTGGTGTTGAGAGAACATTCCGTAAAGAAGGAATCGTGTTTCCTGAGGCAGGAAACAGCTCGATGTGAGGACTAAGTGAAAGAATATGCATGTGGCTAGAATATATTGTGAATGAAGGGTTATGAAGAGGGACATAGATTTCAATGGAGGTGTCACAGGAAAGCCATTAAAAGGCCTTTATGCAAATAGATGAAATCATTCAACTTCACTTTTAACTATTCCGTTGGCTGCACTGTGGAGAATCAGTATGTTTTTGAAACTGGATAGAAACAGGGTACACCGGGACCCAAGAGACCTCCTAGAAGTCTGTTAGAGCAGCCCGAGATGAGACTGGCTTGGGCGATTCAGGTGGCAGTGGTGATGGTAAAGAGCCTGTGGATGAGATGTATTTGGAGGCGGTTTTGATGGGAATTGCAGATGAGGAATGTGAGGGGGAGGTAGGAAGCGGACATGACCCCAGCCCCTCCCCAACCGGCCTTGCTTTGAGCAGATGGTGCCAGCCCCTGAGTTTGGGGAGCGTCTCCATAGAGTCACAGTTTCATCATTCCACTGCCCACAGACAGCCCCACCTGGATTCCAGCTACCCGAGTCCAGTCGTCCTCCTGGTGGATAATGAATTAGCCAGTCAGCCGAGGCCCTTTGGAGCTTGGTCCTGACCTTTTCTGCCTTACGATCACCTCCGACCCTGTGTGTCCAGTTTCTAGCTAGCCTGATGCGTGGTTGCTGTGCTCTGAATGGCATGCCCTGTTCTCTCCAGACTGTCAACCTGACAGCCCAGACTAGCTGCCCCGTTCGTCACTGAGATCTTATTTGTTTTGAAACTAGCTGATGATGTGCCAATATGCCATCTTCTGCGTGAAACCCCTCCCCCATCCCCACCTCTACTCCATGTAATTAAAGAACAAGATTAAAAATGTTTATGTAAACACTCAGAGACATGCACTTTAGGAATGCAACCAGAAGCACAACAAGCACCACTCTATTCCAAGCCCATTTTATCTTTTATTATGCATAAGAAATTCTGGAAATTCTGGGATGTTTTTAAAAGGCCATTGGGTCCTAAGTTGCAGAAACCTAATGCCATAGATTCCTTAGAGTTTGTGAGAGTGCAGTTCATCCAAGTAAAATACCTAAACTTTTAAGACAGTGCCTGAATCAACACTGAGAAAGGAAGCTCTGAAAATATATACAGTATCCATTTTACCAAGCAGCTTAATTTTAAACCGGTGATCCATATTGATGTATTATAATAATAATTAACTTTTATTGAGTTCTTAATGTGTCACGGGCATTGCCCTACAGCTTTACATGAATTCATCCCTTTAGTCAGTTGAAGAAAACAATAAAATGGATACTAAATGACCTCAATTTTGTAGATTTAAGACGGAGGCTTAGAAAATTGAGATAACTTGACCCAAAGTCTTACAGCCACCTTGACCCCTGAGTGTGCTCAGCTCTGAGCCCCACTTTCACAGAATCCCCACGTAATAACGATGAGTATAAAGCTGAAGGTTATGTGCAGGAATACTGAGGGAGTAGAGGGATTCTTGAGTGTGATTTCATATTGTAGATTTATAGTATCCGATTTTTTCTGAAAGGTCAGAAAATAATAAGGTATGTGGGAAAAATAATGTGATTTCTTACATAAAAGCTACAGGAATGCAAAACTGAGGGCGTTTTTAAACTTGAGTTGTGGCAGTACCTGCAAGATCAATGAATGACCAGTTCACATTGGCTTTCTGAATTGTCAGTCATAGGCTGGGGTAAAATGGTCATATTCATCTTGATAGCAAATGAATATTTATTTTTTAAAGATTTGCTTTTTTTGGCTTCCTTGAGTTTATTACACCACTGTTTACAAAAATAAATCAGTGAAGACTTGGCACTTTGCAGACTCTGTTTTCTAGACACTGAAAGAAATGCTGGCAACGTTTCCATTAGCTTGCTAACTAATGAGGCGGCATTGGCTACTTCCACAGGAGTAGATTCTGGCAAGAACAGCTGTTTTGTTCACAATCAGGAGTTTAATCTTCAAATTATTACCATATGCTGTACAGTCAAAAATGTATTCACAAGCACAAACCCTGAGTGAAAAGGCTCTACCTTCTAATGGCACTTTAAATGGCTACACTTCTAGACGTTTGAAGTCGACGAGCCCACAGGGTATTACGTTTACCCTTGGGGAGAATTTGCTCTGTCGCGTGCTGCTAACATTTTGCACAGTAGTTCAACCCCTATTCCACTTGGCCAGCAAAATAGGTAAACGACAAATACCTGTGCCAAATATATAAAAGCAATTCACTGAACTTTTATTAAGTGCCGTTTGTTCTAGCTACTGCTTTAGACCCTGGGAGAAGACAGACGATGATATGATAGAGTCTGTCCCTCATGAAGTGTCTAGCAGGGCAGATAGGTCTGCAAATAACTAAATATTCCAGGGAACTAAAAGTTGGATACAATGGATCATTGTAGTGGGCTATGGAGGGGGAAATCCTGAATTTCCCCTGGAACAATTAGAGAAGGCTTAAGGTTTTCATCACTTAAATATGAATCTATAAACTTGAATGCTTTAAACAGCATGCTTAAATTCCACTTCATTTATGGTCCCTATTTTATATGGCCAAGGTGCTGCCTATTTTACTACTGTTGATAAGCTGTGAGAAAGGGAACCTAAGGAAGGAACATGCTGAGAAAGCATCAGGGTGGGGAAATATAATGACTATTTTCAAGGAAAATTAAGAAAATGATCTCCATTATTCAGTTCAGTTTTTAAGGGTTTAGTTTTTTTAAAAGCAGAAATTTGGTGGAAGGGCTTAAGTCAGTTCATGCCAGTCATTTGTTGAAGGTGAATGTTTCCCTAAGACTTTTGTTAATTTCTCTAAAGGGCAGGGAAGATGGCAATACTTTGGATAAGTATTCTCGGGTTTCTATATGCTGATTTTTTTTTGGGGGGGGGAGGAGGCGTGGCACTTAAAGCTTCATACTTAAGGAAGATGTTGGAAGGTAGTGTGGCAAAGTGAACTATGTAGATTTATTCTTCTGCCATTAGTTGTCTCATTTCCATAGATACTAAGAATTAGTTTAAAAATATGTAACAAAAAGAATCATGTTCTCTTTAATTGTAATATTATTTGTGATTCCATCCTGAGTTCATATTTAATAGAAGCAGACTGTACCCTACAAACACCAAGGGCACTTCTTAGTTTAAGCTTGTGTTTTACAAGAACTGTGTGTTTTTCATGACTGAAGTTCAAGTTCTTTCAAATGGACAAGCCCATGTATTTCAGAAATAAGTCTAAAATATGCATTATAATTTTGTATAGTCATGGTGTAAATTTTCACAGATCCATTTTTATTTCTTGTCTTTTATTTGAACTCATAATTAGAGATTATCTGTAACTAAGGTGACAGCTTAAGTTAGAAAGGATGAGGCTTTGCTGTCCCTTTGGGGTGCCTGAGTTGACTTTTATATGGCTTCGTAGAGGAAGAAAGACAAGCTTACGTGTTTATAGAAATTCAAGGCATTGTAATTTTTGGTTAGTTGACCAAACTCTGCCTTTTGCAGAAATAGAAATGTTAGTTACCTTGGGCCTGTGTATTTTGATGGTGAGAGAGCTGTTGAAGAGCATGTAGAACAAAATTTGAATGATCTTTTCATTTAGAATAAGTCTAATGTGCACACATATGCTGCACACATGTGCACATGTGTGTATATAACATATTTCTTATGGGTAGAATGTTTTACAATGACCACATGATTTATATTAAGGAGGAGCTTTTTACAGTGATTATTTTCTTTCTATTGCTGAATAAATAAAGGCATCGTTTCCATTGTCTTGAAAGCACCAAGTGATACTTAATGAGTATCTATTTGATGGAAATTTTGACTGAAAGAGTGAATCTTCATATTCATGATCCCCAAAGATGCATTTATTAGATTTGAGGGTGCTAGTGCCAGTGGCAGAGGTTATGTCACTGAAAATCTTGACTTACAGATTATCATTTATTCAATTCCATTTAATATTTGTACGGATCCCTACGAATGGTCAGTATTGTTAAACCCTCTTTAAAACAATTGTCCATAGGATGTTAACCAAGGGACCATTTATATTTGTTATATTATTTTACAAATTCTCACTTCAGTGAGACTTGTTTTGGTGTTAGGCTAATAATGCATAAGAATTACAATTCAAAAGATTATTATTTTAAGACCCAGTGGGTACCACCGTTTCTTCTCAGAGGATGGTTAGCTGCCTCCATGCTTGTGGGGAAGTGGAGGAGGCAGGTGGCGAATGGCTGCCTCCTGGGACGCAGCTGCGTACCCTATGGACGCGCTGTGCCAGTGGACCAGGTACAGGACGCAGGCTCTGAGCGGTGCCGTGAGGCGCGCGGACTCACGGGGCGTTCTTAGATCAGGGACCGTCACTGCGAGCCAAAATGTCAGGTCCCCTGTGAACTCAAAAGAGACTATTATTTACAAGATGGAAAATTATATCTGTGAGCAAGAAAGAATTCAAGGCAATTGCATCTAGAAGTGAAATCCAGCCGAATATGATAAGCTCTTGAGCAGATTTGGGGTTCTGGTATAATTGTTATGAAAGGGCATCACATCAAACATTTCAAATATCTATAATGTATAGCTGTCTGGAACGATGTTGGCATATGAATGTATTTAGAGGTAAGTAACCCTATGAGTGGCCTTCCAAGTAAATACAGTGTATAAGTATAAGAGATTCCTTTTCTTCTGTTTTGACACATCAGACTTCATCTTGGCTCTGGGCCTAAGAGGCGGAAAGAAGATATCACTGAGCAAAATTATCGATGCCATTGCCCGGACAGAATGCCATTACTATAGTGTTTTATACAATTAAATATGCTGTAGGTGATAAAACCTGCATTAGTGTTAGTCACTGTATTTTTATTAGAAGACTTTCATTAATAACTAATTCTGTTAAATGCTATACCATCCTAAATAGGTATGAATATATCAGAGAAACACTATTTTTTAAATAAATAAACAGCTGACTCTGAAGTGCATCTTTAAATATAAAATTCAAGATGAATTTAAAATAACATAGTTTATTGATAATTTAGGCTTTAATTGATACAATACAAATCATACAAAATATTTTTTAAAACTGTTAAATGTCATGAGTTTTTGTGAAATATGCCAATTCCAAAAGCACTAGCCACGCATACATCGATCTAATGCATTTTGGTGTCAGCATGTTCCTGCCCCTCGTGCGTACACCTTCTAGCTCAAGGTGGCTGGGAGGCTTGTTGAAGAGCGCGTCTGCTGATTGGTCTGGTGTTCATAGTTTTAGATCTCACTGCTGTCTCGCCCCTGGATTCCCTCAGTTCCCGGCCCACTGTATCCTTGAAGCCTAATGGATTCTTTATCAATCAGACATTATTATACATTCTTACCCGTGAACAGTTCAGCTTGTGCAGAGGGCCAAAGAGCTGTGTTCCAGGAGTCCAGTCCGAGAAAGCACTGAGCGGTTTGGTAAGGCCAGCAGGGACCCGACAGAGTTAGACTCAGCACCCAGCAGGACGACATGGTACAGAGAGCAGAGGCCCAGGCAGGGGCCTGCCAGCCATGCAGGCAGGGATCCTACCGGTGACTGAACAACAGAAAGGAGCTTCCGCAGAGGAGGTAAGGGCAGTGAGAGTATTAGAGCCCCGGCCTCCTGAGGTGGGGGCTTCCAGGCCGGGACCCACATCCTGGACAGACCAGCTGAGTGCCTGCACAGGGCAGTGAGAGGGGGTCCATGCTACACCTGCTGGCCACTTCTGAGCTGCCCAACTACTTTGTTTCCTGTTACCTTATTGCTACTTTCCAAGTGGAGAAGCTGTGTATCGAGCCTGTAATTTTACTAATAATTCTTTTGTATTCTGTACTATTTTCTCCTTCAAGTTGATCCCATTAAGACTTTTTCTAAACTGTTGAAGAATTGTGCATTGGAGAAAAGGAAACAGGATAGAGAATTTCCTCCTGCTGTTGTTTCCAGGGCTCATGTGGGGAAGACGCTTTCCAACAGGGGGAGATGCTGGCAGTTCCCTTTTCCTCGGACCTTACTCTCCCCCCAGGAGAAAGCGCCTCTCCTCACTGTGTTCAGCTTCAAAAGCCGCCTCTGTCCTGTGATGGTCACTCACATCCTCCCATGTGTGTCCCAGACAAGCCCCCGCAGGAATTGATGTGTTCAGTTCCCAAGGCCTCGCTCAATGGTAAAGCTGCCTCAGTAGGAGGCCCCGTTTGACATTTCTCAGGCGCCCTTAACGTGTGTGTCGCAAAGACAGCAAGTGATTTAATGGGACCATTTGGTGTGCCCTGATGCCAAGCATACGTGCCAGTTGATGTCCCTTTGATAGTTTCTTCAAAATGAAGTATTTTTAAATGTCTTTAAGACAGAGAGGCTCATATCATGATTCAAAGATAGCTGAAAGAGAGAAAAGGGCATTTAGAAAGTCATAAACAACAGAATGATTAAAAAATCTTCTGTCTCTAAAGCATAGATTTTTTAAAAACTGAGATATCTATTTATAGAGGAATCTTTCAATGCCTATACATTACAATATCAACTAGAATTCTTTTTAAGTCCAATCTTAAAAATACGTTTTCACAAAGAAGATGGTGGTTTTAAAGATTTTAGCACACCGATTCCCTTCTTTCCCTAGTGACCCATTTTTTTTCTTTTCCTTTTATTGCAAATTACCACTTCACTGATTCTTCTCTTAGTAATGATTCACATAAATCTAATTTCTCTTTGAAAATGATTTGTTTTCTCCCGGATTATCTTTCTTCACTACCGTAAAGACCTTGATTAATTTAAATTAAAATACTAAACACAGAATGATTAATTTGTTTGGCAATTAGGGTTGTAATATTCTGTAATCTGATATAGTTCCCTCTTGCTCAGTCTTGTAGAATTCATTCAACTTACCAGAAGATCGATTTATGCATTTGTCACTGAAAGGAGCTTCCTGTCCGTGATGTGTTTCTTGGGATTCTTTCTCGACCACATTTTATTGTCTGTCTCCTGATACAGAGCTAAGCTTATGTGGGGGCTAATCCTGGTGGAGAAAACAGAAGCCCAGTAGGAGGGAAGGGCAGAGGGATGCCCAAACCTAGGAGCTGGTTATTCATTCAGGCCCTGGAGCTGGCGAAGCCCCTGTTCAGAAGGGGGAAGCCAACTGTAAAATCCCCCTCCTTTTCCTGCAGGCTAATGATACTTCCCAGCAGCCTTTGTTACCTATTCTAAAAGAGGTTGCTTATAACATAGTCAATCAGGATTCTTTTTAAAATGGCACGATCTAAGGGTTTTTTTTTTTGTTCGTTTGTTGTTTTTTTAAGAAAAACAACAACAGTGTTTCAATGTACAACTGCTTGGGAGATTTTTGTGATGCCTTCTGTGATTAGTCACAATTAAAATGAATCCATTTCTCTTCTTGTAGCCAGCTTACATCTCAAAAGGCAGACACTCCTCTAACACTTTGTCCCAGGAGATTTCCAGGTGTGAAAGCAAGAGCTCTAGTGAATCGCTGAACATTTTTATACTGACATAAGCAGCCTTATAGTTATAGAGGAATTTTTATTGAAGGGAATCAAAACACTTCAGAACTGTTTTCTGATGATAATAAGAATGGATGTGAGTTTTCTGAGTGCACAGAACCAAGACCGAGTTCGGGTTTCTTTGTCCTGCGTTCCATTCCTTTAGATGTATCTCCTCAGGAAAGTTCCCCGGAAGCGCTCTGAGGCTCCCCAAGGGAAACTTTCATTGGTCTCAGAAGCAAAATAACTTAGTGACATAAGAGAAAAACAAAGCATTGTTTTAGGAAAAAGCCTGACAAAATAAAAATAAACAATCACGTGCCAGCCTCTCTGCTTTTGTTTTATGGGTAGAGGAGATGCATCAAAATTCTTAGACCATTAAAAACAACTATCTCATGCCCTTCCTTTGTAGAATGCTGAATGTTTTCTTTTTGTCCATTGTTTCCCAATACCACTTAAGTCAGCTTTCTCATTTGTTAATTTCTTTTCCTGTAATCAGCACACTCAGCTTTCACTGAGGTTTTCCAGACAAGAGGCCTGATGACTAAAGCAACTTGAGTATATCCTGTGCTTTTCAATTAACCCAGTTCCAGTATCTTTTAGAGATATCCCCATGGCTACCACATATGTATGTTTTTAGGGATTAAAAAAAATACTTTTGGAAGGATATGGTCCATATTCGACACAAATGTAGTTAAACCCAAAAGGGTATATTTCCTAGGTTTGCATCAGTAGGTAGGCAGTAATTAGGCTCAACAGTGAGCCATCTATAAAACAGACTTAAGCTACTGAAAACCACTCACAGCAGAAAATTCACGTGACTGGCAAAAGCACTTTAAGAAGACTGGCAACCTGCCAGGCCAAAAGTAGAAAAAGGAATTTTTACTTTAACCAAACTATATAAATAGCACTATATAACAGTAACATTGCATTGCTTAAAAAAAACAAAAACAAAACAAAAACAACTGTTTCAATGGAAGGAGGAGAGAGAGGGTGGGCTAAAATTTTCAGTACCTTTGGTATTATGTGGCCACTTTACATTGGTGGTGGTGGTTTTTTTTTTTATTAGTCACAACAACCCTTTAATTAGCTTTTATTAGCCCTCTTTTAGAGATGGGAGACCTGAACTCTGAAAGGTTAATTTAGTTTCCCCCCCAAATTTTAGAAGGCGGAAGTGACAGAGTAATAATTTGAAATATGGTGACATTGGCTTCAAAATATGTCAAGTTTTTACTGCCTCAGCAACGTCAATTTCCTTGTGGTAAAAGCTTTTCAGGGAGTTCGAAAAGGTTTTTGTGAATGGGCAATTCAGGTCTATCCAACACATGCTTACTGAATGCTTCACATGTTTATTAAAATATGTGCTTCATCCCTAGAAATGGAACGTGGAGAACAACCATGTACCCCACCCCCTGCCTATTGAAATGCCTCGGAACAGGCCTCCCTAAGATGTGTCACTTCAGCATGTGAATTATTTTGACCTGAAGGCAGTTGAGATCCTGAAGCCTCAAGAGAAACTTTTACCTCTCCATTAAATAATTGAAACAGGGGGCCTAGCCTATACTAAGTGTTCTTACCAGAAATGACATTTTGTGACCTATCTGTGTGGCAGGACAAACATCTCATTACTGAACATCTGCTCATGTCATCCTGTAAAGTGCGCTCCTTCCCTCTGAAGCCTCAGGGCTCTCCCCTCACTCCTTGGCTCAGGATGTCGTCTATCCCTCATTTTACCTGTGTGTCTCTGACGCTCATGTATGTGGGGCTCCCATATGTACATATGTCATTGTCCGTTGTCGCACATTGATCTAATTATTATACCATCCAAAAGAACCTAGAAGGGTAGAGTAAAATTTTCCCTCCCCAACACGATTAACCTTCCTCACACCTGGTCCAGGGGAAACTCAAAATGCAAGCCTGTGACCAGGGAGAGACAAGTGACGTTTCTTAGATCTCCAGTTAGGGATCAGACCACCGTGTCCACTGTGCTCACAAATGACACGTTCCAGTGACTCCTTTAATTCCCACCTTTCCCTCAAAGGAAGAGATGGGAATGACAGCAGTTGATAAATTTTATGAAAGGATCTAGCCTTTCTGATTTCTGCTTGTATCTCTTTACACCCTCGAAGTGGGCGTTGAACTGCAAAACTGTTTTCACTTCCTTCTTGCAGTCTTGCCAAAGAGGGCTCGCATTGACCTGGGCTTTGGAGTGGGTTTTGGAAGTACTTTACTTTGGAAACACTTGGAGACCTTTCGTTCTTATCCTTTTGGGGCTTCAGATAAACTAGGGCAGAGTGGCCCAATTCACCACCCTGTTGCTAGGCACTATTTTACAAAGAAAGAACATAGGTAATATAGAAGTGAGGTGGATCAAAGATGACAGATGTTCCAAGGTAATAACCGGCTTCTTACTAAAAGTGATCGGCTGTCAAGAAATTTAGAGGATCTAAACAGTCACTTACCTATGATCTGGTCATAATATCCCATACAGCTTTTGAGAAGTATCATAAAAATCAGTGCCCTAAGTTTTAAATATAACAGCTTCTTTAGTACTGTCATTTTAAGATGCCCTGGAGGTGTTAGGCTATCAGATATAATGGTATATATTTCAGTTGGTCTCCACAAGTGGTGACAAATATGCCCATGCGGCAACTCTAGGTCCACTTAGTAGACAATTTTTCTTAGATTTCAAACCAATACATATAGTATTTGATTATTTCAAAATCTCTTCTGAGGACAGGGGCCAACTTTGTGTCCCTTGTAGTGGTTTACAGTAGTGCTTTGCAGAAGATAGGTGCTCAGGAAATAGGAACTATTTAAATAAATCTATCTCTTGTCACTTCTTCCCAATATCCTGATGTTGGATACAAGTTGTCTTTGCATAGTCTTTATAAAACACAAGTATGTTATTCCTCATAAATTTTGCTTTAATCATAGTTAACATCTTGACCTAGTAGGTAGCATTGTTTTTTTCTTTTTATGTTTTAAAATGTTATTTTGTTTATTAATTTTATTCAACAAATATTTAACTGCAGTGGCAGTATTGCAGGTCCCCCCAAAAGCACTATTGATAATAAGCATTAGTGTGTTAAGTACCACAGTTAAAGTATCATATGTACCTTAATGGGAAAACAGAAAGGGAGTGACCATACTGACTAATGATGGTGGCCAGGGATGACGTCACAGAGAAGGTGATATTTAAATTAGTTCTAGAAGGGTAAGAAGATATTCCCAGCAGAGGTAATAGCATGTTTGTTACCAAATGTGTAAACAAATGGTTTTCTACCACTCAGTAGCTGACAAGCCATATGATCTTGAACAGCTGCCTTAGCTTCTTTGAGCCTGTTTTCTTATCTTTAACGTAATATCTATCTCATAAGTACTTGGAAGATTAGCTTATGATACATGCAAAGCACTTGACCCAATGCCTAGTACTCAGTCAGGGCTCAATACATGGAGGGAATGAAGAAAACTCCCAGCACCAGGCATGGCAAGTAGTAAACATCCTGAAATGTAAACAATTATTGTTATTTCATCTACTGTTTTCTTTTTCTAGCATATACTCTTAATTTTATCACTAAGATAAAATAGAAACCCCTAAGATAATTCTAATCCCCAATCCAACTTTGGAACATTCAACAAGAAATTATTTGCAATAGGATGTTGAAAGACAGCAATAGCTAGAGTTGGCCCCAAGGAACGCACTATCTGTTCCAGTTCATTGTGATGAATGCTAAGAAGCGGTTAATGCAAGATGCCAAAGAACTATTTTTTTCAACATGGCCACTGGGAAAAGTGGCTCACCGGGCAGTGAGCACCTGCTTTCTCACTCCTTCTGTTTTGAAATTGGATTCAGTAGGTGTTTTCACTGTCCTCAGGCAGATATACATACCCTGCTGTATCCCTTTTCCTCCTTAAGTAGAGCAGCAATCCGCTGAAGAAAGACGCTTACATATAATCTCAGCGCTGGTAGCACATTGTTGTTTATTATCATGTTGGTTCACACACATTTTCTGTAAACCTCGTAAATGGCAAATGAAGTCTATTCTCTGAAGAGCTAGGCCTGCTTTAGTTTATGATTCTCATTTAATTTATTTTATTATACAATAATTCCTCTGAGGTTGGTATCTCCATTTCATATCATTTTCTCGATAGGAATAGCAGGAATCTACATAAAAAGATTGTAGCAGATGTGAAAGAACGTGGAGAAAAACTAAGCTTCCCTATTTAGAGTCCAGTGTCTTTTTAATGAAATGACATAAACTGTGAAAAGTTGTTAATGTATAACTCTGTTCTGTGAAGGGCTTTCTATGATATTGAAAGGCTTCCGGGCTGTTCTCTGAGCGGGTCCTGGTAGCTTCCTACTACTGTACAGTCACGATGCCCCTCACAGAAGCACCAAGGGAAGCTGTCCTGCCCTCTGAAGGGTTTAGAGATCTCTCCTAATGGCGCATGCTGAGTCTTGCTAACTAGCTGTCCATTGCCAACCCTGAGAGTATGACCCAGCGTGATTGGATGGACCGCCAAGAACCTCATGTGTTAAGGGAACAATTCTTCATTACTCCCAGATTATAAAAGATTCAGTTACTAGCTATGCTATCTAAAAATGTGCCAGATTTTTTTTTTTTGTATAAACTGTAAGCCTGGGCTTATGACATCAGCAATTTTCTGCAGTTACACAATCTTCTTCCTTACAAAGGAATTTAGTGTGTCTGAGCTACTATGCTAATATCAACTAGAATTTTTTTTACCCATCTTTTGAACAGAAAATTTACTCATTTTTTACGCCCTATCATCAGTTAAACTTCTGAAAGTGTTTTACTAATTTCTATGTTTACTATTCTATTCCATTCCTCTCTCTGGGTTCACTTTTCTTTTTGCTGAAGTCAAGGGCAGATCCGGTTTTGTGGAGCCCTGAGCTAATATACTTTTGGGACCTTCTTTTAATAAAATACAAAATTAGGAATGGAATTGCACTTTTTTTTTTTTTTTTTTTTTTTTTTTAGACTAGGAAAAGACCCAATAATTACTGAAGCCTTGGAGGTTCAGGTTCTTTCCTTCTGAGATCTCCAAGGCAGTTTTGCAGAAATGCCTCTCTGATGTTCTCCACCTCTGTCTGGACCTCTGCAACTTGCAGCAGCTCCCAGCATTAGAGGGTAGCACCTGTGCAAGTGAGGGACCCTGAGCTAAAGCATCATTCATGTATACTAAATCCACCTCTGACTCACATTCATCCTTTATTCGGCTCATGGCTGATGAATAGTTTAGCTGAGGTAAAGTCCTCGTCCCTTGAACATTTTGAAGATAACATGTAATAGTCTTCTGTAATCTTTGCTAATGAGAAATCTGCCGCCAGTCCAGTTGTCTTCGATAGATGATCTTTGCTTTCTGACGGGAGTTAAGCTTTTCTCTTCTTATTCTGAAGGATTACAATTTCCTTGTGGTTCTTCTACAGGTAGATCCATTTTTTGTTTTGTTGTTAGGTCCTTGGAGTGTGATTTCCTACATAACTTCCTTCAGTTCTAGGAACTTCTTATCCATGATTTCTCCTAATGTTTTTTCTCTACCTTTCCCTCTTGTTTTCTTGTATAACTCCTATTGCATGTGTGTTGGAGCTTCTCAGTCCCTCCTCCATGTCCTTTAACTGTTCTCATATCTTTTATTGCGTTAGCTTTTAGGGTGCATTGTGGGCCTCTTCTCAGTACTGTTTGGAATTGACTGATTCTCTCTTTGCAATGGTAGGTATACAGGTTATTCAGTCTATTTTCTTAATAACTACATATTTCTATTTTAAAATTTCTAATGCAAATTTTTCATATGCACTTGGTGTTGTTTAATTTCTGCCTATTTTAAATTTCTTATGCTTTATTTATGGTTTATTCCTTTTTATCTTTTTGAGTTTTTTTTTGTTTTTGTTTTTGTTTTTTTTTGCTGAGCCATTCTGCCACCTGCTGGCAGCTCAGCTCGGGCCAGGAATCAAGCCGGCGACCCTGTTGCTCAGAGCTCGCACTCTTGAGCAAGCTCTCAACCAACTGAGCCGCTCGGCTGGCCCATCTTTTTGAGTTTTTAAATTATCCTTATTTTCAAACTATTTTAGATTAATTTTTTTTCCGGTGAATACTTTTTCAGTTTTTAAAATTTGCTTTTCTTCTCATCATTACTCTTTTTAAATGTACTTTGGAATTTTTGTTTATGTTTGTATATGGGAAGTTTTAATTACAATCTGTATTTATTTCCTATTGCTGTAATAACAAATTAAAACAAACTTAGTGGCTTGAAACAACTATTTATTATCTTACGGTCTTCTATGTCAGAAGCCTGACATATGTTTCATTGGGCTATTCAAGGTGTCTGCAGGGCTGCATCCCTTCTGGGGGCTGGAGGAAACAATTCGTTTCTTTATCTTTTCAAGCCTCGGGAGGCTGCCTGCATCCTTGGCCCATGGCCCCTTCCATCTTCAAAGTCAGCAATGGCCCGTCTAGTCTTTCTTTTATTGCGTGATTCTGACACCGACTCTCCTTCCACCTCCTGCTTCTGTGTTAAAGACCCTGCTGATTACACTGGGCCCTCAGGATTATCTCCCTATTTTAAGGTCATTTTATTAGCAATTTTAATAGTATGTACAACCTAATTCCCCTTTGCTGTGTAATATTACATATTCGCAGGTCCCAGGGATTAGGATGTGGACATCTCTGGGGGCCATTCTATCTCCTCCACAACCCCCACCATTTCTGCTGTTTGTCGAGTAATTTTCAGGGGCCTCCAGCCACTCGCCTGGGTCCTGCTGTCACTCCTCGCTGCCTTTACTTGCTTCTGCATCTGGGGGCCAGCAGACCAAAGCCTCAGGCTCCTTGACTCAAAAGGGGTACGATTTACATTCAAGTGGTGCAGCTGATTATTTTTGGCATAGAGTTGTTTGTGTAGGTGGGAGGGTTAGAAGGGTTGACTGAGACTGAGTTTTTTTTTTATTTTAACACAGCAATTTCTTTTTAGTTTTCTCACATTTATTTTATGTTTCTTTGAGTTTGCCACACAGGTATGGCCTTAAAGCATGAAATCAGTGTCATCTTGGATGGAGATCTTCCCGAATTATCTTCGAAGATATATATTTGTCTGTCCGTTGGTTCAACTAGGAGTGAGAGTGAAGTTGTTGTTTTTCCCCCTGAATTTTCACTTGGGTAGACTAAATATGCATGCACCCTCTCTGCCATTACCTGGCTGCGGCCTAGCGTAGCTACGTTTTATGTCTGGTAAGCAAGCAGATTCTCAAACTCATTGCTCTTCCGTCCGAAATCTTGTCTCAGAAAAGCAGAAGTTTATGAACGATATGCAGTTCAGGGATTCTCTCAGATGCTCTTAACACCAACTCATTGATTATGTCAGATCACAGAGAGCCGGAGGCCGGAAATGCAACCCATGGAGTTGATTTTACTGAACTACATGTCAATGTTGGCCTGCCTTTCAGGGGGGGAAAAATCAGTTATTGTTTACTGTGGAGCAGTTTCTCTTGATTCCAGCATCTTGAACTTTGATTGCCTTGAGCTTTGACTCCATGTTACAGGGCTCTCGTCTCATGAAGTCACATTTCAGTTGGGGGCGGGAGACTGACGACAAACCGACAGCCAAGGAAGTTAGTAAGATCATTTCATTTAGAACTGTTATGAAGTAAATAAGACTGGGTTATAGACTGCACATGTGAGAGTGTGTGTGTGTGTGTGTGTGTGTGTGTGTGTGTGTGTGCGTGTGTGCGTGTGTGTGTGTGCGCGCGGGGTGGGGTGCATGTGCACACACATTTATTTTGAGTTTTAAGTAAAGGTTTTATTGAGGAAGTGCTATTTGAAGTGAGGCTTGACAAAAATTGTTAGTCATGCTAAGGATTAAAGACTGAATGTTCTGGGCAAGAGCAACAGCAAGTGCAAAGCCCTGAAACAGATCTGAGCTTGGCGTATATTGAAGAATAGAAAGAATATGCTGGAATATGGTGGGTCCGGAGGACAGCCAAAGGAGAAGAGTTCAAAGAGGCATTCAAGGCCCAGATTACAAGGGTCATGGGGAAGAGCTTGGGGGTCACTGCAAGTCCAGTAGGGAGCCATGGAGAGTTGTGTACAAACGACTGGCTAGATCTGATTTGTGTTTTTAAATGACCCCGCTGGATGCTATGTGGAGAATAAATTGTAGAAAGACCAGAGAGAAGGCCCTTTGAATGATCAAGATGAGAGAGGGTCGTGTATTGGACTAGGGTAGCGGCAATGGAAATGGCAAAGAGTGGGTGTATTTGGAGGATCCATTTTGGAAATAAAACTTACAGGATTTACTAATGGAAAAATCTGGAAGGTGAATGAAAAGGAAAAATCGAAGATGACTCATTGCTTTGGCTGAGTAGGTGAACTAGCAAGTTAAATAGTTGTGTTTCTAAAGGGAAGCAGGTTTTGCTTTACCTTACAGCTGCTGGGATCGTTGTGTCTGAAAGCTAAGAATGAAATTTCTGATTTGATTTTAGTAATTTCTTCTAGCAGGGTTTCATTACTGTAAGTTGTATATGAATTTCACTATTTCTCCTTAATACTTTCCTAGGTTCCTATTCTCTCTACCTTATCTTTCTCACTTAACAAATTTTTTTTCTTATTATATTGTTCACATTTCTGCAAGCTGCTTTCAATCAAGGTAGGGTATAAATAAATTATAAATAAATATAAATGAAGTATAGTCAGATAGCATCCTCAGTTGTCAACTATCCACTGCCCACATATATAACCTTTAAAATGGCCCACATTTCACTTAACACATGCACATACGCATAGACCTTAATTGTTGACGGTATAAAAAATATCAAATTTGATCAATTGTTAGGTTTCTCTTTGTCAGTGATTGTGTTTTTGCATCTGTGTTCTCCATCTGAATTTATTTCATATTCTGTCACTCATCAACTAATTTTGGATAGTTGAGAAATAAGACATTAATAGATTGGCGAATGATTGATTTGGTTTGTTCATAAAGATACTGAAAATTACAGAGTGTGTATAATCCGAAGTCTCTAGATGTACAGTCAGTGTTGGTGTAATTTTCTCCATTCCCTCAGCCCCATGCTATGTGTTGATGAGATGGTGATGTCGCTTTTCATGATCATGGTGAGGACATTTCCAAATAGACCAGAAGGCACCTAGGGAACAAGAAATTCTCTCTACTGAAAATGGTTCAGAGAACACAATTGCTTGACATAGTGTCTTTTGATTGGTACCAAAATGCAAGAATTAACTTGGTGAATGCTTCAGTGTTTTATTATTGCTATTAAAGGACCAGTACCTTTTGCATAATGTACTTTCTTACACATCTTGATCAAGTCCCTTCACTGACAAATTATTAGTCATCCTCATATCTGAAGATAAAGTGATGAGCTCTATTTAATATTCCTGCTCACAACTGTCTTGGGTCTTATATTTTGTAATTAAAAACATTGTCTTCTATGCTACTTTCTTGTCTGGTATGCATTAATGAACATGTCTTCATTACACCTCTACAGAGATGGCATGAAGAAAGCCACACATGTGATTATTTCTGTTTTAGATTAAAAACCAAAACCAAAAACAAGAACTATTCTATCTAGGCCACATATTAATACTGGCATTTTCCAGTATTGAAACACAGCTTTTACATTTCTGTTTGTCCTCTTTTTTTTTATACCTAATTTTTAACTCATACTACTTAAAAGGGAATGATTTTATAACTAAAGAAAAAAATCACAAATTTATGTTGGAGAATATAAAATTCTGCAAGACTAAAATGGCAGATGTCACATTTGCATCTCCTTTAATGTTTATGTATTTTCCTACAGGCACTTTTGGGTACTTTATAAATAAGCTGTTAAGATGTTAATATTAGGGAGATGAGGAGGGGCAAGCAGGTGGGACATTCCATAACCATGAAATCACAGGTGTCTTGGTGAGTTCATTATAATTCCACATTACTGTACTGTATTAATACTTTTTGTTAATTTCTTGCTGCTTTTAAAAGTCAACTTGTTGAGTGTGTTTAATTCAAGAGAGATCTTTAAGAAAAGATCTTACAGTTTTATATCCCACGTATCAGTGTAATCATATGGTTCTCGACTTTTTCTGTCTGACTTATTTCACTTAGCATAATAATCTCAAGATCGGTCCATGTCATTGCAAATGGCAGTATTTCATCTTTTGATTATGGCAGAAAAGTATTCCATTGTGTATATTTACCATAGCTTTATCCAATCATCTATCGAAGGACACTTGGGTTGTTTCCATGTCTTGGCCACTGTGAATAAAGCTCCAGTGAGCATAGGAGTACATGTATCTTTATGGATAAATGCTTTTAGGCTTTTTAGGTACATGGTTGTTTCTGAGGCAAGTAGAGTCAATGGAATCAGCCATAAAAACAGGAATTTGACTTCTTTTGCATCATTCACTTTCGAAATTCACTTTTTTATTCAAGACATATTTACTACACTTCATTTATATGCCAGATACCCTGGTAGGTGCTGGCATATGGTGAACAAGGCACGGGCTGTGCCCATTCCAAATGCCTCGCCATCTTCCCTTCTTTATTGTTCTCCTCTCTATGGAATACCAGAGGATGGGAAGAGATAAGATCATCATGAATTCGAGGGAATGGAGACAAGTTGAGATATGTAAGCTCCTTTAAAATCCTGAAATCCCGATCTAGATGGTGGCCATCAGCTATGGCAGGGCAGACCACACTGTTGAGTGTGCCCGTGGTCCTCCCTGAGATGCTAGGCAGAGTGTTACCCAGTACCCGGCCTCAAGCTCCCACCTGGCCTGTCTTACCTCGAGCTTACGTATGGCCAGTGGATTAGCCCATACAGGAAATAAACTATTTACATGTTCTGTGTGACAGCCAGATTAATAATCAAGACATGTGGCTTTACAAATGCAAGTCTACTTGAGGGAATTATAAGGGATATTTTAAGAATCTTTAATTATAGTATTTCTTATTTTATTTAATAATACTTTATTTAGCACTTATTATGTTCCAGGCCTCATGCTTAGCTCATTTCACCCTTATAACAGCCCTATAATGTAGATTGTTATTATTATCTCTCTTTTTACAGATAAGGAAACTGAAGCACAGAGGGTTATATGACTTGCTCAAGTTCATACAACTAGTCAACCTGGGATGCAAACTCAGGCATCCTGGCTTCAGAATCTATGCTCTTACCATTAACTACACTAGATTGCCTTGTATTATCATGTGTGGGACAGTCAGGTGCCTATGCCCAGTAGGACGTATGGGTTAGAAATTCAAAGGAAAAGCCTGGACTGAGAACAGAGCAGAATTTGCAGAGAGGGTGTTTGAAACCCTGAGAGTAGATCCAGTCCCCTTAGGGCAGTGCAAACAGAAGGAGGAAAGGAGGTGTTCGAGCACTCGGCCCTTGGTTCTGGCTATTCAGTGAGCGGGGAGCAAAAGCAATCAGAAACATAGACTGAGAGTGAGCATACTCAGGAAAATGACATCTTGGAAGCCAAAAAAAGACAGAGTTTCAACAAGAGTTTAACTTGGTCACATGCCTCTGAGAGGTTAGAAGAATGCAGATTGGAAAAAGCCACTGTATCTGTCAGTTGAGGTCATCACTGCCTTTTACCAGAGTTAGATGTTTATGGAGAAGAAGATTGAATGAGCTGCCACAAAGACACATTTGAAAGGAACACAAGTGCATGCTTAAATTTTTTTATTTAAACATACTTATTGTTCATTTTGGAAACAAATTCAGTCGATTTCAAGGCTTCTTTCTCTATAAACTTTTTCTGTAAGCATATTCTTTGGACCACAACCCATCTTAGTTTACTGTATTTTACCTTGTGGGCATTTACATTATTTCATTAATAAAGGGGTATCAAAATTTTATGAGCCCCCGGAAAATAATTATTTAAATTTCCTTAGGTGGTACATGGCCATCAGAATTAGTCACTAACCCCTAAGCAGGATTATCTTCTGGGGGATTTATCAAACCAACATGTCAGCTCATTTTGAATCATAATTCAGAACAACTAGAATTAAATGATGACGTTATACGTTTGTAATCGGATGCATGTTAAAGTGAGCATTTGACGATTTCCCTTCAGTGCAATGTTTGAGCCAAGTAATGGCATCAACATTAATCTATGAAATTTTCTGAAGTAGCTAAAACTTGATTTATCTTACCATGCTTTAGTGCCACAGTTAAAGTCTTACAAATCTTTTTTATGTGTCGTTCTTAAAGAATATGTCCTAAAATGTGGGAGCAGTCATAGATTCTTTAAATAAGGAGTGTTTTACATTAAAAGGTATTTCAGGACATATAATCAAATGTTATATAAATTTGGCTAAAGACTCCCTTTGCTACAATTGTTTGGTGTAATCCAGTTCATTAAACTCAGGGGAGAAAAGTCCCTAAACTCATTGTTTGCTTCAGTAAGAATGAAAACTCACACTGTTAGGGTTAAGTTCTCACTATCGCCGGTGTTGTGTCTCTCCGTATCCTGACGTCCCCCAACTTGTGAAACCTTTTGGTAACTCTCATAACTATGTAAACAATTGAGTTATTTAACGGAATTCAAATTCTTTTTAAATAAATCATTTTAGGAAATTTGGTTGAAATTCTCATTCATGGAAATAACCATGTAGAGTGGTGGCCATGCCCTTTTATGGATGGGCTTATATGTTCAGAGAAGTGTAGTTTGTTTTTATTAAAAATAAACTGTTTTGAACATTTTTATGTTTCCCTAAGTGAAACAGTCTATAGTTTTGCATCCCACTTGTCATCTGAATAACTGAGATTGTATGTTTTCTGAAATTAAAATGAAATACATGTTCTGAGTTAATGGTTGGAACAGATGCAGTGAGCTCATATATATATGTATATATATATATATATATATATATATATATACATATATATATGTATGAAAATCATGAAAGATATGAAATAAAAGTTTTCTTCATGTTACTCTTGTAGACCATCCTAGTCTGTGCATTGTGGTTACCAGAGTTTAGACTGGAAATTACATTCAAAGGGAAATGATACCTGTTTCCCAAATATTTTAAGTTGGAGATAAAAAAGGGGAAAAAAATGAATTCCGAGGGTTAGGAATGTATGGAATGTATTTCTATTACCTTCTTATTTATATTAGGTCACAAGTGGGAACCTTAATTTTGGTTGATGAGTAATCATCCCCATGGTTGACGTTAGCTATGACTTATGCTTTGAGAAGTTTGCCAGTATCCTGTTCCCCAGATTTCTTAAGTTGTTTGCTATGAATAGCATGATCTGTAAAGTTGATCTCCTTCTCCTTTGATTTAAAAATGTGCTTTATTTTAACATATTTCAGATAAAACATTAGTTCCAGGAAAGTACTGAAAATGGTACTCTTCTCCATACATACTCAACTCAAGAGCAAATATACCCTCTTACTGTTCCGTATGTTTCTGTCGAGTGCTGGAAGCGGTGCAGTTGTATGTGGAGAGGCTCATTTACAGAATAAGCCAGAACTTCTCTTCCTTGAAATTAAAGTGACCCCTTTCACAAGATATAGCGGGAGGATTCATTCACTACGAAGCCACCTGGCTTTGATGCTCCCCTTTCCATTTTAGTTAGATGCTGGTGCCTGGTCGTTGTAACTGCTCAGTGCACACCATTCTGGATCAGGGTTGAACTCAGTGATCTTGCTAATGGAGGGTCTTCACACCTGCCCTATTGTCCCCAACCAGCAGATGACGTCAGCAGGTTGGGAAAAGTGGGTGCCCTTTCACTCCCTCTTGTCCCCTACTTCCCTTTTATGGCTAGTTATTGATGAGGGTAGCATTTGCTCTTCCAAATTACTACCCACAAATCTATTGCTTATCATTTTACTTTTGCCACCCAGGAATTCTGAACAATTATACTTAGGTTTTTGTGAAAGCAAGAATCTTTGGATCCTCACTGTCTTTCTTTGCCTTTTAAATTCTATTGCTATGTGTTTTGGCCAGACACACGCTTTCTCTTAATTTAGGATCCAGTGCTATACCTACCACTGATTATGAAAAAAATATTTGAACTTCAAATTAGGGCTCTTCACTGCCACATTTGCTAGCTATGATATGGTTGATGTTTCACCAGCATTTTAGTAATCTCATACAAACATATGGGAGAGAGTTGTTCTGAGATGGATAGAGTATTTTTGTTGTTGTTTTTTGTTGTTGTTTTATTTTGCACAGATATTAGGTAGAGTGGACACATCACTTTTTTTTTTGCTTCTTAATAAAATAAAGTTAAGTTGAAACTGTCATCAAAAAGTAGATATGTAAACTTTAACATCACTTTATCTCATTTTCTGTGTTTTCTGCCAATGATGAGTCTCTTGTCATTACCCTCCCATATTAGCTTTTTTAAAATTATACTTAATTAACTACCTTCAGTTGTTTCAGTAAAGTTTACTTTTTGTCTAATATTGGAAAAGGCCAAGATTCTATTATGTAAATCTCAATGCATCGGAGAGCCCCGAAATTAAACACTTGAATAAAAACTACCTGTTTCAAGACAACTGAGTTTATTTATATCGTAAGTGTTATTTCACAGCTCAGCCAGTTACCTGGCTAGGTAATGAAGACCCTGAAATTCAAATGATGCTTTTCACAAGATATGGTGGTTGGATTCAGTTACAGCGAAGCTGCCTCGGTTTGATATCTTTCTGCCTGAAATAGAAATGATATCCTGCTAATGCAGCTGAAGTGGACTTTTAAAACCATCCAAGGGACTCTGGTGAAATTAATGACTTTTACTTTTGGCCTCAATTATGTCTTATGATTCCCCTGAACCATGCTTGCTTTCCTCCATTTCTCCTCTGACTTTACAATATATGTTATTAATTGCATTCCAGATCTTTTAGAAACCAGCACTTCAGAAAGACTATGTGTTTACAGCTGCCTTGAAAACCTTTAGCCCTCCACAAATTTAAGCTCATAATTCTTAAGATTAATGGTCCATCTAGATATGGTGGCTTAAGGTCATCTTAGCCTTTTTATATAAGCACCTAACAGCTTGATGAATTCAGCCTACGACAGTACAGTGTAATGACGACAAAATGTTAATTAAATTTTCCCTTGTAAAATATTTTATTTTCTGTCTGCATGAGCTTCTACAACCGTATTACTAGCTGAGAGTGAGGTCTGCAGCTCTGACTGCTTGTTGTTGGTCCTTGACATTTAGTTCCCATGCTTATTTACTCTGTTATAAAACATTATGTCACTTGAAAACATTAATAAACAAAGATGTTTGCTTTTATTTGCAAAACTCCCACATGTTAATTTCTTACAACATTAGGGAGAAGTTTATAATCTTAATGGATGCATTGGGACAGTAAGTGGCACCAATTATTAAGCCTTTTACTCACCTATTCAAAACAGAAGTTGAAAAATGATCTGATTTGTAAAATACCTTTAATAATAATCCCCTTTTACACAGGTGCATTGCCCTTAAAATGACCCTTTTGCACAATAGAATTGAACAAGTTCTTAATCAAGTAGGAGTATTAATAAAAAATAAGTGTAGCATCAATAAAATTCCAGATTGCTTCTGGAAGTACTGATGGCTTTATTAATCCTTTATTTTTCACTCAGTAGACATTTTTTGGCTAATCCTTTAATTTCTGAAGAAGCAAAGTGCTTTGGAGGGAAAGGAAAGGAGAGTAAAGATCCTGCCCTAGAGGGTCCAGATGCTTATAATCTAGTTAAGTGTCTAGAGATAAATTCTAAAGTGTCAGAAAGCCAAATTTATAATGTCATATAAATGCATTAAAGAGCACTAAGGGATTATTGAATCAGAATATTAGAATTAAAAGGGATCTAGCAACCCCCAAGTGCAAACACTAATTTAGAAACGAGTAAGCTGAGACCACCAAAGGGAAGGTGACTTACCTGGGGCTCACCTGCTGTCTGTAGTAGAGCTGGGACCAGAATTTAATTTACAGTGTTTGCTCACCATCATTAAGGGGTCTGGCTTATGCAGGGAAGGCTTCTGGGAAATTGTAAATCTTGAGCTGAAAGGAAATAGCATTATAAACAGCAATGGACTCTATCTAGAGACTTGGGTTCTTGTGTTCGCTGTAAGGTTCTCCTCGTAGTAAAACCCATATTTCTTGATATAGATTGGTATGAAAGAGGGATTGATATGAGCAAATGTAAACAAAAAGTAGTGTTAATGCTAGTGACTGAAGGTTATACAATTTCCTATGTGCTGGGCTCTGTTGTAAGCACTTTATATTCATTAGCTCATCTAATCCTCACAATAACCTTATGAGGTAACAACTGTTATCATTCCCACTTTACAGATGAAGAAACTGGGGCCCGGAGAAGTAACTGGTTCAGTATCCATCCTGGGATGTTATAGGGGGATGTATATATGCCCAGTCAATGTTGGGTGACATATAGGAGAGGACTAGAGATAGTTAAGAAGGGCTTCTCTGGTAAGAACATTATTTTTTTGGGGGGGAAAAAAAAAGACCTAGTAATTTCTTATTTTTATGTTATATAACAAGATGACATCCAGTATTTCTGTAGCTTCCCCCTCGCTGAAAGTGGGGGTAATCATTTGAAAGAATGCCCAGCCTTAGCTTGCGTTCATAATTCTTAAAGCTACTATTGCTAGCATTTATATATGTCAGCATGTATATGACTGAGGCAAGAAATACGGGCACTTGATCACACGTGTGTTTGACTCTTCTCACTTGTAGCCCATCACACATGTGGAAGTGGCCACCGTTTATTGCCATAGTCTCTGGTTCAAGGTCTCGTTCCAACAAAGAAGTCCCACCTCTATCTAGTAGCTAACTGCTAATTCTTTGGCTTAGAGCTGTGTGGCTTCTTCTGTTTCTTGCTTGCTTTAGAAAACTTCGTTTAGCTTTCTCTCTTGGGTTTACTGAGTACCAGCTGTTTCTATGGGAAGATGTAAAGAGGGTTGAGTGATGATTCCTTTTTATTGCTCTCCTTGTCTTCCCACTTCAGGCAGCTGTCAGTATTGTTGGTCTAAGTGGGGCAAAGATGGAGAGTGAGGCGGGGGGTGAGAGTCCTAGTAAAACTTCCCTTCCTGTAGGCTTGGAGAAGCGGATGACTTCTCGGTTCTGGACTTTATTTTACCCAAAGGAGTAGTGGAGTCTTTAGTGTTCTCTGTTTCCTTTAATGTCCTATTATTGGCTTGACTAATAAAATGGTAAAAATAAATAAGTAAATACCTTAACTGTACAGGACCTGTAATGGAAGTACAGTTTAGTTATATATATATATATATATATATATATATATATGGAGTTTTTCTCTGGGTAGTTCGATAAACTTTAATTAACAATCTATCTGTTCTGTTTTCATTTAACAATATTTTCTCAGCTCCTATGAAGCTGTAGGTGCTGGAGTGCGTGTCTGCCACCATGGTCATTAGCTCAATATTACTCTAGGTCACACACTGAAGCAGATAAGTCCCACATAGGATCAGATATCTGGTTCTCCAGCTAAGATAAAAGCAAGGATGCAATGCTTTATGGCCTGAATTTATTCTAGCTGTTTTGCAGAAATTATTAGACATACAACACAAGATAATAAATTCTTCTGGTACAAACTAAGTCTGCAGTATTGCTATTCGACAACACAGAATGCTGTCTGCAGCTCTGTCTTTCCCTTCCTTTTCTCTACCCCCTCCTTCCTCCTTGTCTTCCTTTTAGTTATAAAATCATTAGAAAAACATTTTAAATGAGGTCTATATAAATTAAACACATTTCTCTTAGTTCTAGCTAGTGAAAAATAAACTACTATTTGGGCCATTTGATAATATCTAGAGAACATAGTGAGTAAACCAAAAAAAACAAAAAACCTATAATCAAAATATAGTTAAAATCTAGAGTCATGCTTTATAAGCTAATATCAAAACAAATGAGAATTCAATAGCCAGTTATATAGAGGCTGCAGTGCTCTTAAAGTTTGCATCTCTAATTATAACTGCTTTCTTGACATGCCTGAGATGACCAATTTTTTTGTTTGCCTGGAACTGTCCAAGTTGTAGCACTGAAAATTCCATATACCAAGATATGAAGCTACGTATCCCGGGAAACTCTTGAGTCCTGAGCAACTGGGATAGTTGTTTACCCCAATTATATCTAAATCTGAAGATTTAATTTTCTCAGTTCCATGGGTGAAGTAATGAACAAATATCATGCATGAACCTATTTAGCTATAGGGTACATATTACCATATTAATGTTTATCTAAGTACAGTGGTAAATAGTTGAAAGATGAGGCAATAAGTGGGTGGGTGGGTGGATGGATGGATGAATAGATAAATATATAGGAAAATGAGTGTATAATATACCTTCTGATTGGTTAAGAAGCATCACCTATTAAACCCTTATCACCCCTTAAGGCCCAACATAGCTGTCTTTTTGTTAAGATTTCTGTGAACCTTGTAGAATTAATCACTCCCCTCTGTGCCTACAAAATTATGTTTGTACCTCTATTATTAGACTCACCATAGCTATATTATTCCTAGCTGTATTCGTATCTGCCTTCTTCACTAGACTATGAATTCCCTGCAAAGCAGAAATTGTGCCTTCATACACTTCTGAACTTCACCTCTCATGTCTGCCTCGCGGCGAGGAAGTTATTGCTGAATTGAGCATTCATTTCCCCCCAATTTTGTAACTCCTTTGTTTTTAATCATTGTTATTAACATATCATTTACCGACAATAAAATCCACCAATTTTAAGTGTACAGCTTCATAAGTCGTAAAAGACTCAAAATAAAGGACATTCTAATCACCTCAGGACCTCCCCCTGTTCCCCATTGCAGTCGCTTTCCCCCTGGCAGCTGCCAGCGTGCGTGTGTCATCTCACTGCAGTTTGGCCTTTTCAAGCATCACATGTGCACGTCATGTGTCTGGCTTCCTTGACTTCACTCACTGCTTTTTTAACCTGTCCATGTTGTCGCCTGTGTCAGGAATTTGTTTCATTTTATTTATGGGCGGTATTCCATTATAGGAATATACCACAATTTGTTTATCCATGAAACTGTTGATGAACATTTAGTTATTGCCACTTTGGGGCTATTATAAATAACTTCCTGTACATATCAACATCTACATTTTATATTGACATTTGTTTTCATTTCTCATGGGTAAATACCTAGGAACGCCATTATTGAATCTCATGGTGAGTCTGTGTTTAAGTTTATAAGGAATGGTTAAATAGTGTGCCAAGAGTCTGCACCATTTTGCATTTCCTCCAGTAATGCAAGAGTTCAACTCGCTGTCTGTCCTTGTCAGCACTGGATATGGGCCAGTCGTTACAACTTGAGGCATCCTGATATGTGGGTGCTGGTATCCTACTGTGGTTTGGTTTGCATTTCCCTAATGAATAATAGTCTGATGCATTTATTTGTGATTTTTATAGCTTCTTAGCTGACGTATCTGTTTAAATCTTTTACCATTTTTAAAATTCAGTTTTCCTGTTGTTACTGAATTGTAAGAACTCTTATTTTCTAGATACTTGTCTTCGTCAGATAGATGCCTTACAATTATTTTCTATGAATCTTAAATTTTTATTTTCATAACTGAGTCTTTCAAAAAGCAGGCATTTCAATTTTGATGAAGTAAATGAACCAATTGTTTCTTTTCTGGTTTATACATTTGGTACTCTATCTAATGTAGAATTACCTTATTTACATTATTCTTACATATCTAACATATATGACAAAGATCTGTTGTGTTTTCTTCTAGAGTGCTATAGTTTTAGGTTTTACATTTAGGTCTGTGATCTGTTTTGGGTTCAGTTTTGCATAAGGTCGTATACCCAATTGTTCTAGTACTTTCGCTGAAAAGATTATTATCCTTTCTCCATCTAATTACCTTGGCACCTTTGTAAAAAAAAGGTAAGTTGACCATGTAATTGTGGGTCTTTTCTTTTTTGACTATTTTGTTCCATTAATCTTTATTTTTATCCTTATGCCACTAGTGCACTGTCTGTATTAAAATAACTTTACGTAAATCTTAGGGTCAGGTAGTTTAAGTTGGTCAACTTTGTCTTTCTAAAAAGTGTTTTGACGCATTTTAAGTCCTTTGCACAAGGATATAAATGGTATACATTAAATTTCACTCTTTGTGTTATACATTCTATGGATTTTTGCCAAATGTATAATGACATGTAGCCACTATGACAATATTGTACAGAATAGTTTGACTGCCCTAAAAATGTTCTGTGTTCTGTCTAGTCATTTCACTCTTTCCTCCTTGCTCCCAACCCCTGAAAGCCACTGATATTTTTACTGCATCCATAGTTTTGCCTTTTCCAGAATGTCATCTAGTTGGAATCATACAGCATGTAGCTTTACAGATCGGCTTCTTTCACCTAGTAATATGCGTTGAGGATTCCTCCATGCCTTTACATGAGTTGGTAGCTCCCTTCATTTTAGCACTGAATAGTACTCCGTGGTTTGGGTATACTACAGTGTATTGTTCATTTATATAATTAAAGACATCTTGGTTGCTTCCAGGTTTGAGCAATTATGAACAAAGCTTCTATAAACAGCCATGTGTACATTTTTGTGTGGACATAAGTTTTCAACTCTTTTGAGTAAATACTATGGGGTACAATTGTTGGATTGTGCAGTAAGACTATACTTAGTTTTGTCAGAAACTGCCACTGTCATCCTAAGGGGCCACACCATTTTTCATTTCCACCATCAACGAATAAGAGTTCCTGTTGCTCCACATCCTCGCCACCATTTGGTGTTGTCAGTGGTTTGGGTTTTAGCTGTTCTAATGGATGTGTAGTGGTACCTCATTCTTTTAACTTGTAGGTCCCTAATGACATGTTGTGTTGAACATCCTGTCATATGATTATTTAGCATCCATATATTTTCTTTGTGTCTGTTCAGATTTTATGCCCTTTCTTATATCAAGTCGCCTTGATCCTGTTGGATTTTAAGAGTTCTTTGTATATTCTGAGAAAAGGTCATTTGTCGGATGTGTTTTACAAATGTTTTCTCCCAGTCTATATATTATCTTTTTACTTTCTGAACACTGTTTTTTATAGAGCAGAAGTTTTTAATTTTAATAAAGTCCGACTTATTTTTTTCTTTCATGGACTATACTTTTGGGGTTGTATCTAAAAAGTCACTGCACACCCAAGGTCACTTAGCTTTTCTCTTATGTTGTCGTCTAGAAATTGTATAGTTTTGTGTTTCACATTTAGGTCTGTGATCTATTTTGAGTTAATTTTTGTGAAGGGTGTAAAGTCTGTCTAGATTTTTTTTTTTTTTTTTTTGCAAGTGGACATCCAGGTGTTTTTCACTGTTTGTTATAAAGAGTATCCTTTCTCCATTGAATTGCCTTTGCTCCTTTGTCAAAGATCAGTTGGCTGTATATGTATGGGTCTATTTTTGGGCTCTCTATTCCATTCCATTGATCTATTCATCTGTTCTTTTGTCAATACCATGCTGTCTTGATTACTATAGGTTTATAGTAAGTTTTGAAGTCAAGTAGCGTCAGTCCCTTTTTCTTCTCCTTCAGTATTGTGTTGGCTATTCTGGGTCTCTTGCCACTACATATAAAACTTAGAACCGTTTGTTGATATCTTCAAAATAACTTACTGTGATTTTGAATGGGATTGCCTCTCCATATAAAATTTAGAACCCAATTCTTGATATCCACAAAATTACTTGCTGGGATTTTGAATGGGATTGGATTGAATCTATAGATAAAGTTGGGGAAGAACTGACATCTTGACAATATTGAGTCTTTTAATCCGTGTACGTGGAGTATCTTTCCATTTATTTAGCTCTTCTTTGATTTATTTCATCTGACCTTTACAGTTTTTCTCATATAAATCTTGATATATTTTGTTAGATTTATACCTCAGCTTTATACCTCAGTGTGTGTGTGTGTGTGTGTGTGTGTGTGTGTGTGTGTGTGTGTGCTTGTATCAGTCAAGTTTCTCCAAAGAAATAATAAAACCAAGAGCTGGTCACTAGGTATGTTTATTGTCACTAGGAGCTGGTTGCTTCTAGCTTTTCTCACCTGACAGAGCAAAGGAATATATCTATATATTACTGACCTCTGTATATACAAACAAGTAGAAACATTTCTATATGTAACTATCTGAGCCTGTATTAAGGTAAATGTGAATTCATACTGATGTCTCCTAGTCTAACCTGTTACCATACAGATTGTTCTAAACACATCCCCACCTCAGCCTTGCTTACCTCTCACCTCCTGCTTCAATAGTGAGACATCTGGCTTCCTCCATCCATCCTCCATTTACTTACCTGTTCAGTTCATATGTGTATGTGTGTGCAACTGTGTGTGCACAGTTTTCTCTTATCTTTACTTTGATGCATTTTTCTCTTTGAAGTTCTTCAGTCTTTTGTAAGTTTATGCACTTCATTTATCAGCCTTGCTTCGGGGTCAGCTCTACAAAATATACAAATGAAGAGTAGCAATCTATGTAGGACAAATGAGAAAATGTTTAAGAAGATGGTTTTTTAATTGGGAAGTACTGTAAAATATAAGGTAGTTATCCATTAGTTGTCACTAATACTATCAATATTTCTATGTAGGCATTTGAACTAGTCAGTATTTCAGCATGAGGGTCATTTTATAAAATCAAAATAGCATCACCGAAGACTTTGTCTTTCATCTTTTGTTCTCACCATACATATTCATAGTTTTGCTTGACAGTATGGTAAATACAATGGATAGCTATGTGATTAATCAATTTTTGCTAATATAAATCATGTCAGTATTATTCTTATGGGTCACTCATAGTTGATAACGGAAGTAGCCCACCCCCACTCCCAAGGAGCATCTGGGCTTGAGTCTTAGTTACAACAACCCAGTAAGGTTTCTTTATGAGCTGCAAAACCGAGTCTTTAATCCAAGTCAAAATGGATATCTTTTCTGACTTCCCATGTTTGTTCTGTAGATCCTTCCAACTGTACAAAATCCATGCAGAGAAAAGGAAAGGAAGAAAAAATATTTCATCATAATAAAAATCATTGTATCATCTGTAGACATTCGTTATATGATAAATGGGAAAATAGGGAAATCTGAATTTGTCTAATGAAAGAAAAAAAAAGCTTTTTAAAGTGGCATCCATTTTCAGCACATTTATAGTTTTTGCTCACTTCCTTTCTTCATTTTAGATGATGGAGACATTGTAGAAGGATTTTTCTTTGAAGTAATTGCCTTTCAGTGGTTGGATGCGACCGTTTCAATCCCAAACCGCACCTCCCTCTCGCTGTCATTTGGCTCCTGAGGTAGAGTTTCGCCTGGCAGGATCCCGGCTTCCTTTTGTAGGAATGAGCTGGCATGACTCGATGCTGGCTGCCCCAAGAGGAACTGGGAACCGGGGAGAAGGAGGAATCCTGGCAGGCTGGGTTGTAGATTTCTGGGACTGGGACTGTCACTGTGCCCCTGAGCGACGACCTTTTTGTACTCTTTTATATCGCCTGTGAAAATGATCTGGAGTGTTGCCAGGAATCACTCTTATGCTGTCGACATTTTTTTTTTTACAGCTGTTCTTCTCTTTGACTAACAATGATTTTCTTAGACATCAGAAATATCAGATTCACTCAGTCCTTCAGAAATGCATCGCTGGATTGATGTAGCTAAAATGATAGCTGGTGTTGAAAGTAATCAGCTGTAAATTGAAATAACCATATTTTCTAACAGTCATTTTATTTCCTTCTAACATGGTAGATTTAAATTTACATGTGTTTTTACACGCAGTAAAAGAGTCATATGGCGTTGGACCATTTCTAGTGGACTCTGGGTATTGATAAGGTAATTTGGAGTATTTCCGTCTCTGCTGAGGCTAGGTGAATTTAATTACAACCTTTGGTTCTTGGGACAAAACAAGTCTCTTCGAAAGGAGTTCATTTTATACCTGGCCAGAGCCACCTGATAGAGAGAGACATGTGGCTCTGTTCTTCAGCTGCTTATTGGTAGTTTGATCTAAATATGTCTCTTGACCTCTCTCTATATCAACCTTTTCGCCTGGAAAATGGAGAGAGTCCCTCCCCCAGAGGACCCATAGCTCAGGAGAGCTCTTTGAGAAATGTACAGACCTTGTGGCCCAGCGGCCCTGCGAAGGCTGTCAGCAGAAACCAGACCCCTTTCTCAGGTACAATCGTCTGCTTAGCCTTCCTTGAACTACATCCCGTGAAAGGTTTTCACGTCTGTTATTGAGTCTGGTTTCTGCCATTGGTCTGTGGCAATTGGATCACTGTCCGTGAGTTTTAAATGTGTTGAAACCTCATTGAATAAGTGACTGTTTCACAATGACATCTGATCGACCACACCTATGGGCTCCCTGTACAATCAGTCCAGGGTTTTTCAGTATGTTTTAAATATTGATTTTTCAGAAGACTCTGTTAATAAAAGCTGTTTACTGGAATTTATTATATGAAATGCTTTAAAAATTTATTTAAACTTTGAATAGTAAATTGTAGTTGCTTTATGTAAAGATTATGCAATTTTAATTGATCTATGTATCCTAATTCGTTAGGTATATCTCAGATTTTCTTAAGAGGAAAGTTCAGATTCCAGTGACGTTTAAAGAAAATCTTGGGCCAGCCGAGTGGTTCAGTTGGTTAAGAGCTCGCTCAAGAGTGTGAGCTCTGAGCAACAGCGGTTTGACTCCCTGCCGGAGCTGAGCTGCCACTGAGCTGCCAACAGGTGGCAGGATGGCTCATCTATAAAAAAAAAGAAAATCTTATTTTACAACTTAGTGTTTATAATACTGCTGATAAGATTTTGTTCCCTAGCTCAAACCAATCATTTTAGATTATAAATATTTCATTTTTTCTTTTTAAACACATAGTATTTTCCTTAGCAAACATTGTGATATTAAGAGAAAAGAAAAGGGAAAAAGCAAGGAAAACCACGGAATAGTATTATAAAAGCTTAGTATGTTAGCAGCATCTAGTACCAAGTATAGAAATGAGTTCTCAAATAACGAGGCCCATATTGAAATACAACCTAGTTTATTATTTTTTTCCAGAGCCTCTCTTTTTGATGGTATACTTAGTAAGTGGTTTCACAGGCAGTTGTACCATATTCATTACAAATAAATTACACAGTTTTTCCATTGTATGAAAATTTCATCACAGCCTTTTGCTATTATCTTTGTTTAGAAAGAAGATGAATATTAAATATATTCGGCAATAATGGCAGACATAGAGATTTTCCGATGCTGTTTGCAAAATCTAATTTGCATAATTTGTAGAGTGAGAGAGGAAGGAAGAATGTGATAGCGAACAAGGGAAAGGATGGTATATCACTGACCCTTGTGTGACTGACGTGGAAGCTAACGCCTGAGCTGCTGAATTTGTAGTTACTGGACTTGACAATGGAAATCCATTTACTGAGCTTTGGCTAAGGTTACAAAACAGTCTCATTTTCAGGGATGAATTTGGTGGCTTATTTGCAGACCTTAATAAAGACTAGTTTTACCTTTCAGTGTTGTTCAGATACCTGTAAAAGGAAAGAATTAGGAGAGGTCAATTAACAGTTGTTATACCATTATCCTATTCCATTTTTCTTTTGCCTTTTATTTTTCTAAAAAAGAATCATTTCTCCGAGTCTGTCTCTATAAGTTGTCAACCTTTTGTGCTTAAAAATGATAGCAATACTGCTTTAGTCTATGAATTTGGAGTTTTTCCCTATTCTGAATTTCTGCCCCATGAAATATGAAGTTAGAATTTTTTTTGTCCTCCCCACACGTGTATATCAGAGTTTGTGCCTGAGTCCTGTGTCACTCACAGAGGAAAGGTTTTAGAGTCCCCGCACATGGCAGATGCTCAGGAAGGCATAGGGCCTATCAGCTGAAGCTGGAACTTGCCACACTAGTCATTTCTGCAAACACTCAACTGTG
>NW_017731542.1:1179201-1186197 GCF_001890085.2 Hipposideros armiger | reverse complement strand
CCACTACTAAGTGATTTATTGGTGACTTAAATCTATTACACTTATTAATTATGTGTGAGTCTCATCAATGCACTTTGCTGTTTTGGAGATTAAACCCAGATGAGGAAGTACTTGATCTGATCCAGTTACCACAGGTTGTCATCTTTCATAAAATGAGCAGGAATTTAAGAAACACCTCATGACACGCTTTTCCGATTCCTTTGAAAATGATTTGAATTATGTCTGTCATTGATTTTAAAGCTGCTTCCTCTCCCTTTCTTCCTTAATTTGTTTTAGTAAACACCCCTTTGGGAAACAGAAGCGTCATAACATTGTCTTTCAAATTTTTGTTATATCATTTTTAGTACATTGGAAATAGAAATGGGGTTTTTCCTTTCCTCTGACCAAGGGTATGTGTGTTTACACTTTATTTATGTCTAAAGTAGGTGGTAAAATATGAGAATTTGTGCCAAATACAGAGGTGAAATGCTCCCCTGAAAGTCCATCCAAGGTAGCATGTTCCAATGTCACACAGGAATATCGATTTTCTGTTGACTTCAAGAGGCTGACCTGATGTTTTCAAGCATCGTCTGCTCTGTGTAAGATACTCTGCTAAGCAAGAAGAGACTTCAAAAGTGAAAGCAACATGAACACTGCCTATTACAAGTTTATTGTCCAATAAGAGGCTTATAAAATATATAATACATGTAATTTAGTATACCGTATACTGTAGTGGGATGTAAGCTCCCTGGGTGCAGGCATTTGGGCTTGTTTTGTTCGTCACTACATCTCCAGTGTCTAGAAAGATACCTGGCCTGTGGCAGACGAGCAATCAGTAGGTGTTGAGTCAGTGAATAGAATACACAGGGGACAGCTTAGGGCCATCTAGATAGAGCATCATTCTGGAGACCAGGAGAGGCTTCATGGGACGAGGGCACTTTGGCCACCATGTGGAGATGGATGTGCGGCAGCGTCCCAGAAAGAGGTACGGGTAGGTAAGGATCAGCAATGGTCACTGCGTTTCCTTTCAGTGGATGCCCTTACTTCCAGTATTGTTTTCCCCGCGGAATAATTAACAGTGTCCGCAGGCCAGGCTCCAGAGGCCGGCTGATTGGCACCGGCTCTTACTCCCGTTGGACCTCGCCAAGCGGGAAGCTGCCTTTCAAACTTGCCTTCGCTTTTCTATCATCATCTTCAAAGAGAGACAGAAAACCCTGGATAAGAGGTGGCAAAATCCTTTTCTCTTTCAGTTTGACCTTCTGGTTTTTNTTTTTCTTTCTCCACAGGAGAATTGTCCTAAAGTTTATCTTATGTGTTCCAGTTATTTGGTGGTTATTAAAGGGAAAATGGAACTTATGCTTTGGAATAGGATGGAATAAGAGGGTGTGGGTTTGCCTTCCCATCTGAGGAAAAAAAAAAAAAAAAGAAGTGCTGGAAATAGTGCTGGTTTCCACCAGCCAGATTGGAAAAGTCAAGATCCTGAAGAGTCTTACTGTAACAGTGATAAATAATGAGACCCGGATAGAGCGCTGTTCTGGTCCCACCTATGAAAACTTAAAAGCAAGACCCCAAAGAATCAAACTGTTTTCAAAAAACTTATCTGTGACCCCGAACAAAGCTCAAGAATATTTACCGAAATATAAAAATATCCAGAACCCAACAAGGTAAAATTCATAGTGTCCGTCATCCAATGGAAACTTTTGAGGCATGCAAAAAAGCAATAAAATATGACCCATAACCAGATGGTCATCAATGTTGGTAACCCAAAACTTAGAATTAGGAGAGAGAATATTAAAGAATTTTTTAATGACTATATTCCATTATGTTTGAAAACTGGAGCTCTTATTCATTACTGGTGGGAATGTAAAATGATAGAGCCAGGAAAATAGTTTGGCAATTTCTTAAAAGGTAAATATACACTTACTATATGATCCAGCCATTTCACAACTAGGCATTTACCCAAGAGAAATGCGAGTATGTGTCCATAGAGAGACACACAGACATAAATGTTCATGGCACCTTAATTTGTAATAGTCTCAAACTGGAAAAGACATGAATGTTCATCAGCAGTTAAATGGAGAAACAAACTCTGGTATATGTATGCGGTAAAATAGTACTTACTGAGCAATAAAAAAAGGGAATAAACTGTAGATACATACCACAGCATGAATGACTATGAAAATAATCTTGCAGAGTGAAAGAAGCCAGACAAATAGGAGTATATATTAATTTCCTGTGGTTGCCCAGGACTAATTACAGCACATTTATCCCCTCACCATACTGGAGGCCGGAAGTGAAACCTGCAGTTGTTGGCCGGCTGCACTCTCTAGGGGTCAGTCTCGTTCTTTTCCTTTCTCAGCTCTGTGGCTCCGTGCACTGCTTGTCGTGTGACGTGGGACTGCTCCGTACCTCTCTGCCCCATCTTCCTGTCATCTCCCTGTCTTCTCCTCTGTGTGATATCACACGTATATCATTGGATTTATCTCAGTCCAGATAATTCGGAATGATTTTCTCATCTCAAGATCCTGAACTCATGACCCAAAGACCGTTTTTCCAAATATAGTGACATTCACAAGTTCCTGGGATTGGGCCATAGGCTTATCTTTTGGGAGTCCCCTGTCAACCAAATACACAGAATGATTCCATTTACATGAAATTCTGAGACATGGAAACTAATACATAGTGAGGGGACAGGACTTGAGGAAGGGATTACCAAGGGGTTTCAAAAGGAGACTTTTAGGGGTGATGGGCGAGTTCATTATACTGGCTGTGGTGGTGGTTTCACAGGTGTATACATATGTCAAAACTTACCCAACTGTGCAAGTTTCATAGTTACTGCTTATTGTGAACCAGTTATAGCTCAATAAGGCTGTTTTTATAGATACGTGAGACATCATACTGAATTTTACTTGTCTTTGATATCTGCTACATTCTCTACTTCAGTTCCCCCAAATAACAAATTCCTGACTCATTACCTAATGCTAGAACCCACCATGGCCCAATATTTTGGATCTATTCAGATACATGTTTAATGCAGTCACCTACAAATTAATGATATTTTCGGCTTTCGCTTGTGTCATGAGATTGCAGTTGAAAATACCCTTGACTGTGCACCCATCTCTCTAAAATAGGGATTCTTAACCTTCCTGGGGTCATTTACCCTCTGTGAAATAGGATGAGAGTCATGGACTCTTGGCCCATAGAAATGCCTGTGTGATTCCAGATGGTTTTATAACCCTCTAAAACGCATACATTATCCACCCCACCCCCAACGTTCATAAAGTTAAGAACCTGTGAAATGATTAAAGTTACAAATCTAAGTTTGTTTGAAAGGGGGCCTTTTGAGCTATAGTAGTCTAGATGATGCGTCTATTTTTTTTTTTTCATCAAGGCCATCAGCACTTGAATATTTTAAAATCAGTTTTACAAGGAAATGATAACATTTTTTGGCAAGTGTGTTTACCTGATACAGGAAATACGTGAAATCAAATGTTGATTCTCAGGAAGCCTTTATGTTACTGCAGATGCTAAGCAAATGACAGAACTTGCCTTCAGGACACTGGAAAGAGGTGCGAAGTCTCATCCGGCCCCACGTCACACATCGCATCCCCATATTCACAGCAGCATTTTCGCAGGGTCCTCTGTGACCATGTAGCCCTGTCAACACTGGCACTGCTACATTATGTACGAGTCTCTTGTGCTAAGGGCATAAGTAGTTGGTTCAAAGCTGCGTGAGTGATTTTGTGCAGTGTCTAGTTCATAGCTCAGAAATGAGCTGCATGTGCTTTGGGTGTATGCTGTCTTCCTCATTCCATTTAGCAACATTTTATCATTAAAAGAAAGAAAGATCAGCATTAAAAATGAATGACATTTATTTTTGATCCGAGTTTCCAGGAGTTTTTTTTAAGGCCACCTCAGGTCTGTTACACAGGGGTGGGGAAAGAGTCAGCTGATTGGGTGACCCAGCAGTTAGATGTCATGACATGAATCGGTGACCTGTCTACTTTTGTCCTTTGTCCTGGAGCTATAGGATATGTAGACCATCCTTGAGAAGCGCAGAAGTTTTTCAGGAGTACAAGTCAGTGTTTCTGTCTCTTTTTTTCACCCTCAACACTCTCAAGGAGCATTCCATGTTCCCATCACCAGCAGCTAATTCCTAAGATTCTTAAGGGAGCAGGGGGTCTCGAATGCCTGGTGGGCAGTAGAGTTTATAAAGTCCTGCCCCCTCCCTGCGCCTCTGGAGAACCTGTTCGTCTCCACACCCCAAGGTTGAGAAACACCTGAGTAGGCTGGCTCATGACTGAATCTGTGGGAAAATGCTGGCAGTGTGAGCCAAGCTTTAAGCTTGGGTGTTTCCTCTGTTGGGTTGATGGGTGGGGGCGAGGGGGCCTTTCTAAGGATGCCACTTAAACCCTGAAACCCTGCCTCCAGGGAGGCACATTTCTGCTATGCCCAACCTGTCTGCATCCCTTTCCCCCTAATCTCCTTAGGAGCTTTTCAAGCTAAGCCCACCTAGACTTACGTAGGTAGGAAAAATGAGATTTAGAAAGTGGCCATATCTTCAGAGTAGGGTAGCTGGCTGGACAGGGCCAGTTTGGGTTCATTTGGGGTAGGGTAGCCCAGTGCTCAGCACAGGACTTTCTCCTTAAGAAACCCTCTTGATTGATCAGGATGACCGAACAATCAGATGGTGAAGAATATTTATTACTTGTACCCTGCTTGCTTTCAGATAGAATATTTGGAGTCTTATGAAAACATACATATCTGCTAAATAAAAGAGAAAAGGGAATGAGAAGAGGGACAAGAGAAGGAAGAAAGATGGGTTGGATCTCAGAANTATGGGAAGACATTTTAGCCATTTAGCCCCTTCAGTTGTGGCATTTTATCTGTGGAATTCAGTGAACTAAATATGTTCAGGCATCTACACAGGACGAAACACACAATTCTGATGTATTTTGTGAAATATAAAACACTACCCATGTTATTTCCATGCATGAGTCGCTACCAAAAGCCACCTCCTTCCCTCCGTGCATCTCTCTAGACCCACAAGAGTGCAGGGAATCAGAGCTCGGCCTTACTGGTCACCCCAGCGTTGTCTGCTTTCTGTCACCCAACGCTGTGAAGCCATCGATCAGATCTAGTTGTGGAGCTGCAGTCGAAGCTGAAATGGCTCTTCATAGGCAATAGATCGCTAAACGGAGTGTGGTCAGTCTGTGGTGAGTTAGTCGGTAGAGAGCCTCATGCAGTTAAACTCATTGTAAAACATCTTGGAGTGGGAGAGAAAAGCAAGCTATACGGAAAGATAAAAGAAAGTTAAGTTGGAAAAATGCAACTTATTTCATTATATCTTTATAAGGGGCTAGTTACCTCACGAGCCATCTCCGAGGTATACAGACAAAACCCAAAAGAAAGTGAAAAAACAGCATTATATATCTCAGCCATCACACCACCACTCTGTATAACTACCTACTTTTTTTCCCTTTTAGCAAAAACACTAACAGCGTACTAAAAGAAACCTTGACTGAAGGGTTTAAGAGCAGTGTGGGAATAATTTCAATAATTTAAAAAGATGTCGCTTTCTGTAATAAAAATTGATTCCATTTCTTTTATTTACTTGAATACATGCTTCTTGTAAACACCTGAAAATTAAATTGCAATGCACCTAATGCATGTTTTTCTGAACTACTTGACTCAGTGTCTTCAAGTACATTTGTGTTGGAATTTTCGAGCTATTTATATGTAAATGCAAAGTCTTCTGTAATTGGCACAGGGAGAGCCTGCTAGAAGCCCAGTAATCTAATCTAAGTTGCACACTTTTTTCCTCTCTGTTATACATTCATAATGGCATTTGAGGGCAAACAGTTTGATCTTGATGTCAACATCACTCTGCTTCGCAATAAGAGGAAGAATAGGGAAACTTTGTTTTACGGATTAAATGGTGAAATTTTTCTGTGACACACCATCTTAGACAGAGCTGCCAGGTTTTATAGGGAGCAAAAAAGACATTAACTGGTAACTACTTGGAATAGGAATTTAAATTATTTGCATCAGGTAGTAGAATGAAAGTAAAATCATACAATTGTTCTGGCTGTGATAGATTATTGCATTTCGTTTTTAAAAATATGTGCTACTTGAGATTTTGGTAATAATAGCACCGAAAGAATTTTTCTGTTTCTGCATTTTTCCTAAATTGTGTTTTTTTTTGGGAAATAGCCCAAAGACTTACCAGGTTGGCAAGGACATTTAACTAGGTCAAATACTCAGGAAACTTGTTATACACCTATTAAAAATCATAGAAAATTTAAATTTTAAGGGATCTGAGAAACAGATACCTGAATTTCAAATTCCATTCTGGAGCAAGCAATATTTAAAAAACAACAACAACAAAAACCATTTAATAGTAAATTAGTTGAAATGACAATTATCATTCATGCAGCCATCCAGCCATGCGTTCACCGTTACCTCTCCAGTAAGCCGTCCGTTTCTTCAGTAAACGTCATGCCCAAATAGCTAAGCTCTGGGCGGGGTGCTGGGAGTGCAGTAGCAAGCGGGACATTCGCATTGCCCTCATCGAGAGCTCTATCTTATTATCATTAACAGATCCGTAAGCCAGAGTACACAGTTGAAGGAAAGCTACATTAAAGATTTACCTAGTTCCCATTTTCAAGAACTGAGTGAATCTGAATAGTTCCCTTTTCTTGGTAGTGTTAACCATTTAAGCAGAACTTGTTTAGGTGGTAATCTTTCTAATATATGACCTCTAAATAGGTAGTATTGGGTATAATCTTTATGTTTTCAGGATCATAGTTTTGAATATTATGCTGACCTTTAATTCAATGCCTAATAATCTGGTGACCGAACCATTGCATTTATTTTGATTTGTATTTCTTTTCTGACTACCAGTTACCACACTGTCAGGTATGGTCTTCTTGCTAGTTGTGTATGCTTCTGTAGCAGGGCCTTTCCTTGCTCCCCATTTCTATTACTCTTCCTAACCTCTCTTGGGTGTGGACACCA
>NW_017731542.1:1167716-1172376 GCF_001890085.2 Hipposideros armiger | reverse complement strand
GGTCACCGTTGCCCACTCCGTCCTCGCTCGTCAGCGTGCTTTCCTCTGTCACCAGGCGTTTCATCTATGCGGTGTTGATTTATTTACCTTCCGTCCACATTCAACACACCTAGGGATGTTTACGCTTGGCGAGGTATGCTCAGAATGCAGACACTGGACCTCTGTGTTCAAAGGGCAGAATTAGCTGTGCAGCATCCAGACCTGGAATAGCTCATCCGGCTGCTGCTTACACCCCAGCTACTCACCCAGCTGACTATTTGTCTTAATTAACCACGCATGTTTATTCAAAAGATCGGACCATGTCTATGGAGGTGTAGCCTATGCGATTTTTCTTTTTAAGTCAATGCCGCTGTGGAATGGATATTCATAAAGAACACTGATACTTGTAAAAAAAATGCACGCTGTTTTTTATTGGTTAAGGGCATAGACTCTGACGTCAAATGACGTGATTCAAGTTCCCATTTGTCCCGTTACTGGCTGTGTGGTATCAGGGAAGCCAGCTAACCTCTCTGAGCCTCGGTTTCTCTTCATGTGGAATGGGAGGAGTCATGTTACCCGTCTTTTGGGGGTGCTGGGCGGTCGTGTGAGAGTCACACAGTAGATGTAGAGTCACTAAAACGGCAGCTGCTACGTACGCAGTGCTAAGTGTCAGTCCCTATTGGGAGTGTTGCACCTTCCTTAGGTCTTAACCATAGAGCAGCCTGGAGGGAAATTCCTCATTCGGACAGGCGGAAATGCTTCTTTTCTCCCAAAACGGCACTGGGTTTCAGCGTCCCCCAGTTTCACGCACCGTTTCACACGCCTTCTGTGAAGGACCCCGAGCCTCTGCAGCCGCAGCCGCACATGCTCCGCAGAGCTGCCAGCGCCGCCCTGTCCCGTCAGTGCTGGGCCCCGCGCTGGCCGGGACTCCGTCGCACCCCGGATGGCTCTGCAGCTCTGCAGCTCTGCAGCGGTGACAGTTGCCTTGCAGCCTTTCGGAATAATGAACTTGCAGGAAACTATTAGGTTTTTCCTACTTCTGAGAAATAACTTGGGTTCAAATAATAGAATAGTGATGCTGCCTTAGCACTGAAAAATAAAAAAGCAAACAAAGACAGTTGAAAATAGCTGTAACTTCAGGTGACTGAGACTCCATGCGCTAAAGGTCCCCGGCTCTTTCATTTTCCAAGGCGACCAACAGTTTGTCCAGCGTTAATTGCTCAGTAGCTTTGTTGCTTTGGACAAGCCAGCCTTTGTACCACTCGGGGTGACATCTTTCTGTAAAGCCAGCAGCAGCCTCCCATTCTGCTCAGTGGGTGTTTTCTCTGGCTGCTCCTGTAGCACGTGCGCCGCTGACGGTCCTGCCACATCTGTCTCGCTTCCTGGCCTCTTGTCTAAAGCTGCCTGAGCCCTGGGGGAATGGCCTGTGTGTGGCTGCGTGTTGGGGTGGGGGCTGCACTGGGTCTCCTGGGGGGAGAGAGTGTGAGCCTGGCACCAAAGGTCAAAGCCAGGGGGACCCCCACCTGTCAGTGTGATGGCTGAAGGACGGGGTGTATGAAACATAAGGGCAAATTTAAACTGAAAGGAATGAGACCTTAGTCAACTCCTGTAACTGGGACTGGGGTGGTGAAGCCTCCTGGATTTTGCTCACTGACCTGTGGCCTTCCGGTTTTCTCGGCACCACACATGCATATCCATACCGTTCCTTCCAGCTGGCCCACAGTCATTCCTGTCAAAAGGGAGAGGTATTATGTTATCTGGACTTTTGAGATTACTGGAAAACAAGTAATAGCAATAGAGGTAAAAAATAAGCCAATAAATTTAGAAAATACAATTTGAAGTTCTATTGATTATAATTATAATAAAATGTCTATTGAGATGAACTCGTTGCTGTCATTTTAGTGAAATTTCGACTTTGCTGTTCTGAAAATATTATTCAGGTGTAAACATAATATATCTTCAAAACAGTCATATTATTGCTAGATGCATACAAATTACTGAACTTGTTTTTTTCCCCCAAATTCGAGGGGTAAAAGAAGACAAATAAACATTCTTGTAACCAATCTTCTTCATACTAAATTCTTCTGAGTTTAACCTAGATGAAACACAAGGCTTTTAGTGCAAATTGAAGCTGTAGTTTTAATTTTAAATGTTGAGATAAGATGTCAAAACGTCTGACTTATCCATATACTTGCTTTTGCAACATATACTGAATCTCATCAAGAGGATTTCATATTTCCATCCTTGAAATTCTCTGGCAGCATGCCTTGTTTCTAGTTATTAATGCTGCAATCTACTTTGTTGCTTCAGAATTCCTAGGGAGTTGAATGCAGTGGCTCAAAGAAAATAATTATTAAGATATCTGAAAGAGCTGTTTTCTAATATTTCTTAGTGTTTGAAGCGGGTGCTGCATAGTTTGGGATTGCTTCACAGTCTTTGTTTCCTAGGGAAAAGAGGCTATATAAGAGGAAGCACAAGTGTGTCAATCACTAGACATCAAGAAGCCTTTAAAAAAAACTATACAGTTCAACAGCTTTTAATATATCCATTGGGTTGCACAACCATCACCGATATTTTACTCCATTTTCATCACCCCCCCAAAAGAAACCCTGTGCCCAGTGGTCATTTTCCATTTACCTCCCGCCTCCCCATCCCCACTAGAGTTGCCCATTCTGGACATTTCCATATAAATAAAACCACACACTGTGTGGTTTCTTTTTTTGTGGTTAAAGGCACAGAACATAAAATTGACCATTTAAAAAAAATCTTAATCATTTTGAAGTGCATGGTTCAGTAGTGCTCTAAGTGTATTCACACTGTGTGAAGCAGGTTCAGAAGTTTTTCATCTTGCAAAATGGAAACTCTGTTAAATAACAGCTCCCTTCCCCCCCCCCCCCCGCCCCCAGCCTGTGGCAACCACCATTCTACTTGCCTGTTTCCACGATGACTACTCTAGGTACCTCATATAAGTGGAGTCATGCGGTGTTTGTCCTTTTGTGACGGGCTTATTTCACTGACCATGATGTCCTCAAGCTTCATCCATGTTGTAGTGTGTCACAGGGTTTCCCTCCTTCTTAAGGCTGAATAATACTGGGTTGTCGGAAAGCCATGACGCATTTTTGCAACGAAAAGCACAGAAAAAATATGTCATGACTTTCCGAGAACCCAGTAATATCCCAGTGTGTGGATTTACCCCATTTTGTTTCATCATTCAACAGTCAATGGACGCTTGAGTTCCTCCCACCTCGTGGCTATTGTGAATAGTGCTGCTATGAACTCAGGTGTGCAAATATCTCTCCAAGACCCTGCGTTCAATTCTTTTGGATATATACACAGAAGCAGGATTGCTGGATTACATAGTAGTTCTATTTTTAATTTTGGAAGGAACTTCTTTACTGTTTTTCATACCAATTGCAGCTTATTACAATCCCCCCAACAGTGCACAAGGGTTCCGGTTTCCCCACATCCTCACCAACACTTGTTATTTTCTGTTTGTTTTTATTGTAGCCACCCTAATAAATCAGCCACACCTAGTAGGTGTGAGGTGAGGTATCTCGTTGTTTTCGTGGTTTACATTTCTCTGACGCCCAGTGATGGTGAGCATCTTTTTACATAGTTGTTGGCTATTTATATATAATCTTTGGAGAAATGTCTTTTCAAGTCCTCTGCCCATTTTTAACTTGGGTTATTTGATTTTTTGTTGTTGAGTTGAAGGAATTGTTTTAAAATTCTAGATATTAGCCACTTATCAGATATATGACGGGCAAATATTTTCTCTCCATACGTTGCCTTTTTCACTTTGTGGATTGTGTCCTATGATGCACAAATTTTTCAGATTGACATGATCCCATTTGTCTATTTTTGCTCTTATTTCCTGTGCTTTTGGTGTCACATTCAAGCCTTTTACAAATGCATAGTCAACCTTTGATTATAAGAACTGAGGTCAATAATTCAAACAACGATTAATCCAGGAGTCATTTATATTTACATTGAAAATGCAATTTATATTTATATCTGATTATGATATAATCTACAGTTCTGCAAGGTTATTGCCAGCAAAATAATGAAGCTTGCTATGAATACATGACTCTAGAAAAGCTGGAAATATGTCTGGCTTCCCAGGCTTGAATACCAACCCTCAACCCCAAGTCAAGACTTCCCTGAGGGAACTTTTTACATGTTTGTCTTTCAAGAAAATTTTCTTGGTAGTATGCAGACTCTACAAAGAAGTAAACATGAGTTGTTTATTACAAAAAAAAATAGTAAGCAGACTACTTTATGTTTAATCTGCTGAGATATGCCACAAACTAAACTTTAAGAGTTAAAGATCTAACTCTTTAATAATGTCCAACTTATAGGGCTTATTCTACTTGGCTACAAAATGAATTTTGTTCCCGCTTGTCGGCAGGGCTGTATGAGTGAGTTTGGATACGGGAGGGGTGCTTGGTTTGGGGTGACGCATATTCCACACTCAAACTTTGCTTTCCCCCCCTGTGTTTCTTTTTCTCTGTGAATGGTTCCTGTTTACCCAGTGACTGAACCAGCAACATGGACACCACTCATCATCTCCGTCACGCCTGCCAGTTAGCCAGTCACCTAGCTTTTCCTGTTTCTCCTCCCACAGCTAAGGCCACTTCTGTCTACCCCGGCTGGTACTTTCCTTGTGCAGGACACTCAGTTC
>NW_017731542.1:1159401-1167605 GCF_001890085.2 Hipposideros armiger | reverse complement strand
GGCTCTGCCTGTCATCATTTACTTACTCGTCTTAGAGCCTTTGTCTCAGCGTCTCCGAATACCTCTATTTGTCTATATCCCTCAATGGACTGTGATTTTTGTGAGCTCAGGAATCTTGTCCACCTAGCCTGCTGCGATCACCCTAGTGCTGAACTGACACGGGACACAATATATTGGGTCTGCGGCAGAAAGGTGCTGAATGAACAAAAGCTACTGAGGATGTAAACTATACAGAACCCCTGTTCCCTCCCTATAGGTCAATGTTCTTACGGGAACTCACTGTATTCCCTATTTTCTGTCTTCCTAGGAGGCTTGAGCAAGTTCTGAAGAAATAAGATAGTGAGTGGACCCTCTAAGCTTCCGTTTCCTTGTCTGTAAGATAAAGGCTAAAGCCTTTGCAGATAAATCTGTCATCGAAAGGTCGGACTGGGTCACCCCTGAAATTCAATTCTGTGATCCTATATACATATAGCCACCTGAACTTTACCTAAAACTGCAGAGAGCCTAATTTTATATATAAATTTCTGTTATAGATATATACACATGTTACTTCTAAATCTGTATTTATTTGCCTTCTAAAGCTTAATCTCTATCAAGATTTGTTTAAACTTTTTCAATGGCAGGTGTGTCTTTTTCAGCTGATGTTTCATTTGCCTCTGTGTTAGTCTTCTAGCTAAACATCACGGTATGTGACTACCTTCGCTGTAAACTGGAACCTGTAAAAGTGGGTAAATGAATGCATTTGCTTATTTTACTAGCTGCGCTGCTACAGAGCACTCTCAGCACTGTAGTGAGGTAATTCGGAGGGCAGCGGCCGTATTGCATGAGGCGCTGAAGCTTCTCAGAGGGAGAACATAATATACATTCAAATTAATAGTGGAAATAACTGCATTGTTTGCTCTGAAAACTCATGCTTGTACATCTCATCAGAGGCACATTCTATCACAACTAGCTCGATCAAATATTAACCGAGATTGCCACAGAACATTTTTTATTCATTTACGTTTGTTCTGCATCACATTTTAGCTTTTGTACTTACAGAATTCCGTTTTCTTGTGTATCTTGTCCCACTCTAACTCCTAAACACCTATGTCATTTAGGCAGAAGGCTGAGAGTTGACATGCTAGCTCTCTCGCCGTCCCACACGTGGAGTAGAAATGGCGATGGCAGAGCGAGTGCCAGCTACATGCTCCCCAGGCTTTGAAGTCCCAGAGGGAACTACGGCACGCGTGGGAATACTGCGATTTTTTTCTCTAACTGTCCTCCCAGAGAAATGGCAATCCTAAGTTCTGTCATACCCCTCCCCACACAGGGCATAGTTTCTGCCTTGTGAGGAATGAAGGATCTGTGACCCACCGCAGTCAAACAAGCAGTTGAAGAGTTTCTCCTTTCTTTGTTTATTTGCTCACTCATTCTTCATGGAGAAAGGAATCACTTGACACTCTTTGTCAGCTGTTTCAGTCTTCAGTACAACACGGTGCCAGAATTCCTTTCTTGCCTGGTGGCAACGTTGCAAACTCTCAGAGCATGCCAAAGAGACGTCTTGGGCAGAAATATAATCACCCAGGTATAGGAAACAGCCTAGGTCCTAAAAGAAGCCTTCAGTGTCCCCGCAAGTCTCCATTTTTGGCTCGTCCCCTGAGCTTTCGTTGCAGAGGGGCCTCCTTCCTTCAGCAAACTGTTTTTGAAATGTCCTGTGTCCCTGAAAGAAAATGTCCCTTGAGGGTGTGTTTTTATGTGTATTTTATTCTTTAAGGATAATGCATGTGCCTGTCCATTTTGGGTGCACATGGCTTGAGGTAAAGGCGAAGAGCTGGATTTCTCCAGGTGAACAGCCTAGCCGGCACTCAGCTATAGGTGTTACTGAATTAGATGGCAATGAACATTGCTCTCAGCAAAGGGAAGTCCATTTAGAATTTTGTCTCAGTAATACCACATGGTTAAGCCAGCTCGTTGGTGTCACTCTTTCTGCGGGTGACAGACCCCCGGGTTTGAGAATCCCCTTTGGTGGATTCTTTGCCTACCCTCACATCTCTGCCCACTCACCAGGGCCACTGAGTCCTACAAGCCTTAACTGAGCACCACGCTCATTGCCAGGTCTCTGTAGCACCCTCTCGCTTTCCAAGGTGATGAGGTACCTGACACTTCTCATCCTGGGGACGCTTTCAGCACGTGAGCCTCATCTTGATTTACTTTTTTTTTTTTTTTTCTCTGAGAGCCTCACTAAGGAGTCAACTTGAAGCCAGACATACCTCAAACGGGTCTTGCGTTGAAATTGTGCTACATTTGTGGTCTTGAGCCTGAAGTCTCTCTCTCTGGCTAGACTATGGCAGCCCCGGCAACTCTCTCCCTCCGTTACGCTCACTGTGCCTGGCCTGTACGCCAGCATGACTCCGTTGTCTGGTTTCCCTCTGTGCCTGGGTTGGCGACCCAGCTGGCTCTGCACCTGCAATATCCATTGGATGTCCACAAGCCACAGTTTCCTTCTGTGCAGAAAAGCAGCCTCTACACTCCCTTCCAGCTGTCATACTTTATAACCTGTGGTCAGTAGTAAGCGTTCCTGAGGGAAGCACGCTAATGAGTCGAATTATAAATTCTCTACAGCTCTAACATAAAGCATCCGGTTTTGCTCCCTGATACCTGTGAGGACGTGCTCCGTGTCTTGTGTGTTGTCTCCTCGTGTCTTGTGTGTTGTCTCCTCATCTGAAGGCATCTACGTGAATATACTGCCCTGTGAATGGAGGAACTCATTAAAACGATTCAACATGATTATTGGCATGAGAAGGAAGAAAAGACAGGACAACAGGAAGGAAGTTAAGAGCTGTCCCATATAAATGATTGTTTAACTAAAGTATCTGCTATATTACTAAAGACAAAAGACCATGTGATTTCTCTGAAAGCTTTTATTTGGTGTTAATGAAAGCATTTATATTTTAAATAGCAGGTCTTTGAAAATAGGTGTCAGAAATGAGATATAACGAAGAGAAAAAAGCAGAGGGAAATGCTAAGTAGTCCTCAGAATCTTGCCCGCTCTAAGACTCTCTTTACTTTGCCTGTAAAATCTATGGGAAGTGCTTGAATATTTATCTGAGGAACCTGCAGATATGCTGATATAGTTAAAACCACAACTGTTCAATTAGGACTCTGTTGTAAATCAGCCGGTGGCTAGGTTGTTTCAGTGGTGGGGCGCTGAGCGGGGAGTGCATTCCTTAATTTCCTGAGTAAATGAGGGCATACATTTAAAAATAAAAATGTTGCCTTGGAGCAGTATTACAGAACGCAAATAAGGTTCAGAGCCTTTGTTTAATTTCTCTTCAGCGCTTTTGCGCTCCTCTCAAAACCACAGCATTTATTTTCCAGCTTCTACTCTGGGTGCTCCGAGAACCCTAAATCCTTTTTCCAGGATGGACTGTGAATCTGAATGGGGGTGGCTTTGTGAGCTTTTGGACTGTTCTTACTGCCAAAGCTTGACGTCCTCTTTTTATTCACTCTGGAGACAGACTGAAAACAAAACCAAAACCAAAATGAATAAATATATCAAACGTCATATATAACATGTACATTTTTAGTATGTCAGCATTTTAAATGTTCATATATTAACAACATAAATTGGAAACATTTCATCTGACAGATACTCGTGTGTACCCATGGTTCATCGTTACTGTCAGATTTTAGTGCCTCCTCTGTGTGAGGTAGTCTGAACAACACATCATCTCTCCCCTTTGAAATGTAGTCTTAGAGAAATGGGTAGGATCAACACTGAAATAAAAAAAATAGGCTGAGAGATGTATGTTCTGCATTTATTTAACTTGCTTATATAGTGTTAAAATCACTGCAGTTATAGCTTTGTTCCCAATAATTAGGACACCTATTCTTGGCTAAACTAAACAAGTGGTTTGTGATATCAAGTTACTTGTAGACAAAATCTTCTTATGTGGGACAGTCTGATAAGGCCAGATAACTGAGCTCTTGATTGTTTTAGGGAGAAGATACACTGGCAGATTGTTAGGCAGGCACATAATAGATAAACAATGAATACTTATTGATTATATTAAAAGAACAGCCAGAAAAATTATAAAGGGATATGGAAGCAACTGCTAGATTATGTATGTGGATCACATTGCTAATGAAATTTAGATATGAAAATAATCAATGTAAGAGCTGAGACTGGTTGGGGGAGGGTGGTTTTCATGAGTAACTGACCACTGAGATGACCCAAAGTGGCGCAAGACAGTGCATAGTCCTGCTTTTGCTTAGAATATTCTATTTCATTCCTAGAAATCTCTAACTCATTCTCTGTGACTCAGGACAGGCCACTGTCATTATCTTTCCATTGTAACTTCATTGGACCTTCGCATGTGGTTACTTCCTCCTCACTATTCTTACAGCAAACAGTTTTGAGTTCTGACTGTGTGCCTGGCATCCCCTAGACACTGAGGACACAGCAGTAAACCCACCTGACTAGAGTCCCTGTCAACATGCAAGCCACGCTGGTTTGTGTGTTTGTAGGGATGGGGGAGGAGACGTAAAAATAAACAATGACAGCAGCATTGTGTGTGTGTGTGTGTGTGTGTACAGTCATATATACAAGTGCTAAGGAGAACAGCAAGGTTTAAGAGGGTTAGCAAGTGTCTAGGAGTCTGCAAGAGGTGTCTGTTACATGTCTAATATGATGACATATGCCTGAGACTTGAAGGGAATGAGGGAGGGTGCCATGCACATATCTGGGGGAAGAGAGATGGGGGCATAGGGGCCTTCAGTGCAAAGCCCCCGAGACAACAGCACTCTCTGTGCTCAGAGTCCACAAGATGGCCAGTGGCACTAACGGTGGAGCCGGAGAGGATGGATGGAAGATGGTGACGCCAGGGAAGCCCTGGGGGTATCTTACTGTGTAGCGCCTTCAAGGCCAGTTTCATTGGTGGTTGTGAGCAGAGGACTGCACTTATCTGGCCTGGTAAAAGAGTCACACTGGTGTGTTGAGAATAGGGGAATACAGAAGGGCAGGAGAACAATTAGGAAAAAAGGGTTTGGAGGCTACTGCAGTCGTCCAGAAGAGCGATGACTGTGGCTTTGAACAATGGTAGAGCGAACTAGGTTTGCCCGCAAATTGGATATAGCTGAAAGATAAAGAGAAGAGTAAATAAGGTTGTAACGTTTTCAGGCTGCAAGGATGGAGTTGTTATAAACTGCAGTTTGACTAGAAGACTGCAAAGTGGGGAATCATACTTTTGGTTAGGGGGATGCTAAGTTTTAGATGCATGTGGTACATTCAAGTGGAGATAACAAACGGGCAGTTGCGTATATGAATTTGAAACTCAGGGACGTTTGGGAAAAAAAAAGCATATATATGTATATATGCATCTGCATACATATATGTATATATACACTTACATATAAACAAATATGTGTATGTGTACACATATTGACACATGAGTTTTATTTAAACACATGAGACTGGGTGAGATTAACTGAGTGAGTGTAGGTGATATGAGGTATGAGGTCTGAGCCGTGGGGAATGCTAGCACTTTGGAAGAAAAATCAGCCAGGGAAACTGAAAGGTGCAGCTGACGAACCAGAAGGACAATTAAGAAAGGATTGTGTCTCCAAAGCCCAATGAAGCACGCGTCTTAAGGAGAGAGTGATCAGCTGCGTCACATGGTGCTGACTCTCGCCAGAGCTCCTATGATGGATTGGTAGGGACCGAAGTCCAGGTGACACAGGTTCCAAAGGAAGTGGGAAGGAGTGGGGGAGTCAGAAGTATGGCAGGGATGGGGGGTCAAGAGTGCACATTTGTGTGTTGGTAAAAATAATCGAGCAGCCGGAGAGAAATTGATGAAGCAAGTGATGGATAGAGAATCCTTAGAGTGATTTCTTTGGGTGAAGGAGATAGATGCCAAAGTGCTTACATGATTACAACAGGGTTTCGGAAAAGAGGAGAGCAGCCTCGAAAGGTGGGAGCCGGGTAGCAGTGCGTCAAATAAGGAGGCCGCTGCAACGATCAGATGCTCATATCCTGAAGGAACCAGTGACTGTCACCCAACGACAGCAAGGCCTTTGGAGTCTGGGCCACTGGATGAAACTGTCACTCTTAAAAGAAACAAAAGCAGGAAACATGCTTACCCCAGTATAGCATCTGTCAGAGATCTGTGCTTAATAAATGTCTCAGGAACGAATGAACATTAAAATTAAAAGCTGCTGCTGGAAAATATGCTTTTGCTTGAGGGGATTAAACTGGTTACTTTTTAAAATCACTTTCTAGTGTTAAAAGCCTATGAGCCTGTGGAAAAAAAGCCCATTATACAACACAGAGGCCAAATAATGTCATCCAGAGTCCATCCGTTCCTGTATCCTTGTCCGTCATTGCAAATCAATTATTTTTCTCTTTTTTTCTCAATGAGTCAAGAGTTGTCCTTAGAATCTTTTTCAAGTCATTTATCACTACTTTTTGATTGGCTTTGCCATTCAAGATCAAATGTACATATTATCACTAATATGTATTTATAAGATGAGCTCAACGATCAAGTGTTTCATAAACCACATGTGAGGTGTAGGTGTGATTCACTCTAATTCACCCTGAAGCCTGAGCGTGCCTCCTAAGCCCAGGCCTGGGTGGTCCCCTTGAGAGCTGGTAGAGGGGACAGGATGTGTGTGGAGGGACTATCGCAGCTCAGTTTTCATCGGTTACACTTCACCAAGGGATCTATGGCTTTAAAATCATTGCAAAAAAAAAACAAAAAAACAAAAAAAACACCTGGCCTAGCTGAAATGAGTTTCTATTATTTATCTCATATTATGGTTACTAAGAAGTGTTGCAGCTACCAGGTCGGTTTCCTTGCATCCAAAAACTAAAAGAGTTATCTGGGGGCCAGTCTTTAGCACCTGGTGGCTAGAAAGGGAGACCTTTTCAAAGGATACACTTGCATTCTTGACCCTCTCCTGAATGGTAGGCTTCAAATTCCAACCCAGATAAAGGAATTAGTGTCCTTTGGTGGCTGGTGACTTACAGAAGGCTGGACTTTCCCGGAACAGGAAGTGATCGGGCCAGTTCACAAGGGTGACTACTCACAAGGACATCAGTAAGCAATGAGCTGTGTACACAGATTACCTGCTTCATTGAGACCACTGCAAGGTCAGGACCCTGAGTGCCTGGATCGGCAGATGCTGGGTTACTTGTTATGTAGATTGGTGATGTAGATGCCGGATTTAAATAGTTTCCCCAAAACTGCATCACAGCAAGGTGTGCATATGTTTGCATGTGTTTCTTCTCGCTGTGTGATTTGGGTCTCGCTTAGCTTTACATTTGGGTCAAAACAAACTGCTCATTAATTTCCTTGAGCTTTTTCATGACACAGTAAGGGAAGTAGCGCTGTTAATAAGAAACACCGTATCTGGTTTTCTTCTTTTTTAGCCTCTAGGTGAGATAGCATAACGATGAAACAAATTGCACTGGGTGCATGTCGCCCAGCCATTGTGGGTCAGCCTACAGTAAGGCAAGTGGGATTTTAAATGTTGCCACCAAGTTGGAAAGCAACAGTGATGTGGCAGTCACATAAATGGGGTATAAGCGCACGTTCTTAGAATCTGGAAACATTAAATTCACATATTCCGACCCTTCTGATGACAGAAGTAACTGCGCTTAGGAGGCTCCCGAGTCACTCCGGACTTTGTAGCTTACCGTGTATTGGATCTTAAGGCAACCTGGGACAGTTTGAATTAGATTTACCTTCATTGATTTAATAGCTTTGATGTGATAAGTGAGAATATTTTTGTTTTCCTTTGCACACCTACCCTGAGATTCTTCAAAATCCAACTTTTATTTGTACTCCCAAATGCCCACTTGTTTTATTAATGGATTTACTTGTGGAAGGAAAGAAATAAGCCGCCCATATACCACACACCAGAGACATGGCCATGCCCAGGCTTAGGAGTCACTGAGGACCTACCCAGAACCACACGCTTCATCATGGAGCCGGTGGAGCTTTCACAGCCTTAAAAGGGGCAGGTGGCCAAGAACACCCTGTACCTTACTCAGCTCTGATCTGATTTTATGGGCCATGGCATTGCGTTTATTCTGGGTATAATGATTTGTTTCTCAAGAGATCTTAGCGAGCCTCTTTTGCAAAGAGGTAGGAGTGGAAACTTGAGACCATAACAACAATCATATTAATTAACATTTGTCAGATCCGTATTCGGTGACAAGCACT
>NW_017731542.1:1153617-1158126 GCF_001890085.2 Hipposideros armiger | reverse complement strand
GGGAAATTTGCTTCTACCCACATAAAACTTGGCCTGACACTTATTATATTTATCATGTTTTAGCAAAGAAGGATTTTGATAGATTCTTAATTGTGAGACACTAATAAGTATTTCTTTAATTGAGCTATGTAAGGGATAATGAACTACCTTCCCGATTTCACAGTAGTCGTTGTTCAAATAGTTATGATGAAACAAGACCTTCTTTTTGATATGTAAGCAACTGATGTTAACCTGCCCTCTCAAGTTTTTTTTTAATATCTTTAAAACTTACCTGTCAAAGCGTTTTTAAGGACATACTATGTTTTTCAATAGTTTTCTGTTTTATCACACTTTCATACACGATTGAATACAATAAGGTATGAAAAATATGTAATTTGAAGTTATAGTTCAGTGGATTTTAATTATATTGAGACCCTCATAGAAGACTGGCTTAAAAAGATGTTTGAAATAATTAAACATTACATTATCTCATTTTATAGGAGCAAAAAAATAACATTTTGTACAATGATGACTGACAGTTGTTTGGGCACCTGTGTTAGAGATTAAAAGACGCTGTGTTTGCAAATCCTCTGTGATGCTGGAGTCCTTCCACGCTGATTCCACGTGGCAGAGGTTACCTGGGTCCATTGATGATGCCGCGTCCACACTTACCACCCACCTGTGACATGTGGACGAACTGGCTAATGACTCTTGTCTACATGGACCGTCTATACGCAGTTCTGTGCTCTTGCTACTAACTTTGGCCTTGTCAGCTCGTTTATTACCTTTTCTTTACATTTGCAAAACAAGCAAAAGGATGTCAAAATAATGGAGAGGAGTTTCATATTTTCAGCCTACCCCAGGGGAACCACCCATCTGTTTTTTAATGAGTATTTTTTAATAACAAATGCATTGTAAATGGTTTATAATGAAAGGTATTTACAAAATGAAGACCCCATTCATCCGAATATATTATCACTTAATTGCCTTTGTGTTATAGAATATCATCATGTGGTGATGCCTTGGCATTTGTACCGGTAAAGGCAAGGGCTCTTACCATGGTTAAGTTGAGATGAAATGTAGAAGATTCGTAAGAACTGGCAGTTAGAGGCAGTGGACGGGAACTTTGTGCTTGCATTCCACCCCTCATGAAATTCCTCAAAGGGATACAACTTTCACACAGGAGAGGTGTTCCCAGCTGGCAGTCTGCAAGATCCCGGGGGTGTAGGTAAGAAATGCAGCTAAATTCAGGGATTGAGAGTACCTCCATCCTCTCCCCGTTTCCGTTCTCAGAACAGTCATGGCAAATGTTCAGTGAAAACAACAAAAGGAGCTAAACAGATGGTTCTCCTGTAAAGAAACCGAGTGGATGGACCTGAGAAGCGAAGGCTCCTGTGGGTTCTGGGTGCTCCAGAGCGAAGCGAGTCAAGCTCTGCTTACCGTCAGTTGACAGCGTTGGGTTAAATCTGTCAGCCGCTCCCGGCTCGGCCAGATTAGCCTGCAAGTTGCCAAGTTTGACCCCTGGGCTTCGAGTCCCTCCCCCAATGATGCCCCACTGAAGGAAAAGACTTAGTAAGCAAAAGCCTTTCACATACAAAAGCACATGCAACTTTCATCAACAGTTTCACCCTCTAACCCAACAACATCAACGTAAAAGATGAAATAAACAAGAAAGCGGACCGCCCCCTCCCCCGCCAGGGAAATTCAGGGAATATGCATATTGCATTCCTGATATATTCAGAAAGATTTGAAAGCATATTGTATCTGTAAAATAAGAATTAGGGATACTATGAAAAAGGAGCCATTAGAGAACGAGGGAGCACTCTTGAAGAAAACACAAAGTCAAAATTAAATTAATAACATCAATAAACAGTAATGAGAAAATCATGCAGAAAATAGAGCAAGAGAACAAATAGAGAAGTACGAAAAATAAACCGATAAGGCATAGTTGCCAATGAAAGAGGGACGATACTGGAATCTCAGGGGAAAAATGTGGAAAATAAAAAGGAATTAGCAAGAAAACAGTGGAAGACGATAACCCAGGCCTGAAGAAGGACACAAAGATACCAAGGCGAGCAGGAGCGGGCGGGGTAGCATATCTGAGCCTGGCTTTCGTTTCTCCACTGTCCCTCGAGGTTCACAGCTACTTGTGCTGCCACGAGAATAGTTAGTCTTGCCAGAACTGGAAAACCACCTGATTCTTAGGCACTTGAACCCGAAAGAGCTGCAATATAAAACCTATGCACCGACAGGTCCATTTTGAGGATTGTTTAGAGATGTTGGAACCTCCTTGTCATTGAATCCAACTCAGTACCAACAATGCACCTCCTTATCTCAGGGAAGAAACAGTAATTTCACTGTGTCTCCGACCCCTTTTTTTGATCAGCACCTGGAAAAAACAGCTTTCTCACAACTACTCTTTAACATACACACAAACACGATAAATAATTAGGTAACTTGGAGCATGTTTCAGTGGAGTTCAGGTATTAACTCACGGTTTGTCCTTGTTACACAAACTGTCACCTGTTCTAGCGTCTGTTCGATCCATTCTAATCCCCTCTTCTATGTTCTTCCAATTCCATTTCTCTTTTTTAATGGACCCCATAATGTCTGTACTCCATGCCAGTCTGTTGGCATTGTAGCTTGTGGTTTTCATGATCCTTATTTCCAAGTTGTACGTCTGTGAATGAGCCAATGACTAATGCTCATGCTAGTTTTACTTTTCTCAGTTGTGCTCTTCAAAACATCCCTTTACTTTCTAATAGAAATGGTGTGACTGCTGCAGCTCGCTAATTTTCTGTCTGCCTTGAATGTACTGTAGCTGTGGGCCTTTTTCGGGGAAGATTTATTTTCTTATTAAGGCCCAAACTGAAAATATGTCCCTTGATTTTTTTTGTACCATGTTTCTTTCTGTGCAATACTGATTAAACCTTTTTCTCCTGGCACTGGAAGCTCAGGGATTTTACTCCTTAATGTCTTCCTGCTAATCTTGAGCTCATGGGCCACGCATGTCATTTCTGTTCACAAGTAGAAGAGGTGTTGGAGAGATGGTGTCTATTTATTAGACCGTCTGTCGTATTGGCCACTTCAACAGAAACAAAATTTACAAAGGCTAAAACACCATCAAAATGTATTTCTGTCGTACACAAACATCCAAATTATAATAGGTGGTCTGGAAAAGGGGGGCGGGGCTCTGCTCCAAGGGGTCGTTCAGGAACCAGACTCCTTGTTGGTCCCCAGCCCATCCCGTGATTCTGGCATCTACATGATCAGCGATGGAAAGTGGGAAGAAGTGGAGGACATACTCCTCTCTTGTAAAGGCACCANTTTTTTTTAGCTGAGCCACACTTCCACCTGTTGGCAGCTCAGCGGCAGCTCAGCTCGGGCCAGGACTCGAACCACTGTTGCTCAGAGCTCACACTCTTGAGCGAGCTCTTAACCAACTGAGCCACTCAGCCAGCCACTCATTTCCTTTCTTAAAGAAGCTTAGACAAGTTGCATAAGGTCACTAAAATAACACAAGGCAAAAGCAAGCATTTAAACCTAGGACGCCTGCCTTTAGAACCCGCAGTCTCCACTGCACTGTCTTGGGTGTGCTATTCTCACGGTTTCTTGCCCTTTTATTTAGAGAATTGCATGATGTTTTGCAATGATGCATCACTTTCTTTCTCAAATTTATCAGTAGGTACTTGTTGAAAGTATGCAAAGTGGTATCTCTCGATTTCTTAAATATTTTTCTGAAAATGTGTTTTGAAATTTCCAATTATAAAGTAAGAGATGCACTCAGGGAGTGCGGAAAGAGTACTTGTTTTGCAGTGAATGACACTGAATCACTCAAAAACATCTTTTTCCTATTTTACCAAATTTGGTGTTTATTTTGCTATTTTGTACTCAATTGTAATCTATCTGAGATTTACAAAATAAAGAACATGAACATTTTAATGACAATAACAATTTTTTAGTTGCATAGTACTTTGTAATTTACAAAAGCAAAATATTTTGGTATGATCTCTGGCTTTAAGTGATGTTTTGATGACATTAATATCAAGTGAGTGAGTGAATGAATATGTAAATAATAAATAACAGCTTTGTAGTTTACATACTATTTCATAGACAACGTATTATTTGGCCTCTATATCACGCATGTCTCTAAGATGGAGAGGAGAGGATATGTGTTAGTATTATCTCCACTTACAGTTAAGAAAAATTAGGCGAAACAAAGTACCGGCAATGTAAGTTTTAGAGCCCGACTAAGTCCAGGTTATTTGATTCAGTGTATGCTGCAATAATAACATAAACTAGGAATGATAACAAAAGTAACAGTAATGATAAGAAAAGTAATAGTAATGATAACAAAAGTAACAGTAATGATAAGAAAAGTAACAGTAATGATAAGAAAAGTAACAGTAATGATAACAAAAGTAACAGTAATGATAAGAAAAGTAACAGTAATGATAACAAAAGTAACAGTAATGATAAGGTCATGGAAAACCCCTCCTGAAGGGCAGGTATGACTAGAAGGTTCCAATG
>NW_017731542.1:1058627-1144297 GCF_001890085.2 Hipposideros armiger | reverse complement strand
AGAGATTCTATTCTTAGAGACGTTTTGGACACCTGCATACTGTAACCATCTGTTAGCAATGTACAGTTCATATTAGCACATGAAAGGCTATAAGAAACCTCGAAGGAAAAAAACCCATTTCCCTTCTCCAACCTGCTGTTGCCAAAGCTTAATTTCCCACAGAACCCCAACGACTCTACTATTAACGTCTTCGGAAGCTCACACCCCCTGGAGCTGGTGTTGCATGAAACACAGTTTGGGAAACACTATCCAACATATTAGCGTCAAAGAAACCTTTGACATGATTGACAAAACCGCCAGTGGAAAGAACCATTCAAATTTTCACATGTAGTTTTAAAAAGATAACTGCTTCAGTTCAAATAGAGTTGTCATTGTGTTTTCAAAAACAGGTTTACTGAGTGGAATACAGTACATTGTCAGTACCTGTCAATTGATTAGCTCTTCCTCTGTCAAGAGTTTAAAAATAACAAATACATTTGCTTTTGTGAGAATTCACCAGTTGTTTCCTTCCTGGACGTGTTTGTAAATACTATAGATTATTTAATTCAGTTAAATAAGTTGTTCACCCTGTTTCGTGCCTTACTCCTCACATGTTACCTGCCCATATGCTATAGGTAAATATGAAAGCGATGGAGTAATCTTGGAAAAAAAAACCAAACACTTTTGATGCCTTTAAGATTCCATCCCCCCTTCCCACTAGTTTGATGTGGATTTTCTTACTCTGCTATTGTCATCTGGGTTAGGAAGCTTTCACTATTTCAGTGGGAATTAACTGGAGGTCCTGATCATAACATTATATAGCACTTGATCTCCCGTAAGGAAAATGGGTAATCCAAGAAGAAAACTATTGAAAACAAAATATGTGGAACATTACGGAGAGTCCTAGGATGTTTTCTGTAAGGGAATGATGTTATTGTTTGGTTTTTTACTAACTGTGAAGATATGTTGCAACCCACCCTAGCCATGGTGTCACAGCACTGGGGCAGGGTGGCCGGCTGGAGATGGTGTTTTACAAATAAGCCGCCGAGACGCAGAGAGGCAGTGAGCTTTAACCAATAACCAGAACTACGTTTCCCATCTCTGGAGTTGGTGTTCCCTCCTGTGTATCACGTGGTTTCTCATTTATCTTTTAAAAATTCGATTAGCTCGGACAGGCTTCACACTGCAGAGTAGATGATAGTTTGTGGCCGGATTTTCATTTTCAGGAGACCTGGAAAGCCCCCAAACCCATATTATTTTCCCCACATCCTGTTATGTTTGCGATGATAGAGATGGACTCCCTCATAGCTTAAAGGCTTTCCTGCCTTTAAAGATCCTTGTTAAAATGTAAACACGCGCTTATATGCCTGGAGGAATCATTCCTAAACTCATACCGGGGCTCGAATTTTGTCTCAAAGATTAACCAATTAATTTGGTTTCTAATCAAAGGCAGAGAGGAGCACCCTAGGGTGAAGAGGGATTCCTTGGCCAGAGTGGAAGCTGGGAGCTCCTGGGTAACAGGGTTCTAACATTTTGCCTACTTGACAAGTACAAACAGTAAATTCTGAGTGGATGGATGGAATCTCTGATGTTGAAGGGCAGACAGTGGAGCCGGGGGGCAACTTGGGTTTGCCAGTGACTGGTCTGTGATGAAAGCTGAAATTTCCCTCGTAGAATTAGCAAGTTACTTTTTTATCATATGTTTCTAATTTTTCAAACTTCTACTTTCCACCTACTTTAACCTAGCATGATAGCTGGTTATATTTGTAATACTTGGTTTTATTTTTAAAGGAAATATTTGAGTGGATTCCCTCTGCTCCCTCAGATTTACAAGCTGTGTTTTTTAACCACGTTAGGTTAGTAAATGTGACTGATTGTTTTTGGTTATCGCTCGCAAAAAGAGATATTTTGTATTTTAATCATCTTTACCCTGTTAGGGATGGTATAGTTTTTAGTTTTATTAATGACATTTAATTTCTGCCTGTGGATATCAAATACAATTTAGATTTGTTTACCTTCAGAGAAATTGCATTCATCTTATTTTGATTCTGATGGTCTAACTCACTTTAGGGGGGCGGGGGAAAGCCCAAAACTTTTAAGAATCATGTTATTTCATACTATTAATGTTTTTGTTGTTTGCTAAGAGTTATGCAGTTTATGAAGATTTACTAATTTTTTTTTCTTGGGTGTTTTTACTTAAATTGGGTAAAGCCCTGACTAATTAGGCTATCGTAACTGAAGTAAATAGCAATAGCCTTTGTTTTTTCAACAAAAATACTTTTAGTAAGGTAATCAAGTATAAAATTATAACCACTAATTTCAGAAAAAAAATATCACTCAAAGAAGATTTAAAGAAACATGAATGCTTACATAAAATTACTACTATCTGTTTCAAGCTCAGTCACCATTACAACTCTGGTTTTGACAAGTCTTAGGTGCTTGTTTCACCTTTTGTTTCACCTAAGTCCTTAGCTCTTCTGGGGTCTATTCAGCATTCTAGGGCTTTGAGATTGATTCTAAAATACTGTGTTTAATTGAAGATTCATTGCTGAAGTTTGGTAATCCGGAATCTTTCCTTTAACTTGACGTAAAGGCAAGATAGGCGTTTGCTTTTCCTGATTCCCCTTCCTTAAGAATCCAGACCATTTTGGTGATAAGAACACCACACTAGCTTAAGCAAAAAGTGAATATTTACAGTTAATCTGATATCCTATACCCGTTTCTCTGTTGCCTCACACGCTGGGCTTCAATCGTGTAGGAGTGGGCGCGACTCTACATGACTGCCCAGGACAGCGGCGGCTACGCGTCCTGTGCTAAACAGTCTGAGAGCTTGAATCCCATCTGCGTGCCCCGGTAGACAACCTGAGGGACTGCATTGCACCTGCATTCGTGTGGAAGTCACGTCTGCTCAGTCTGCTTTGTGTTAGGTGAGCTTTACTCTGTCCTGCAGTGTAAGGCCACAGAGCAGACGTGTGGCATCTGAGGTCCATCCGTGTTATACTTTTCGTGGTGGGTGAGTGATCATGACCTAGGAAAATGAAAACCTACGAAGTTTAAATACTCAAGTCTTAATAACTAAATAAATAACAAGGGAGAAGTAGCTCTCTTCCCCGTTCTCTTCCCTTGATGCTGCCTGAATATGTGTAGACAGAGGTCCTTAGAAGGGCCGACATTCAGCCAGGGTGCATTAGTGACCTCAGCAGTCTTTTTCAGCCCACCTTTCTTCTATTCGGTCAGAGCTTTCTCATAACAGTGGTCGGACACTTTGAATTTCTCTTCTGGTCCTTTGTCCAATTCGAGCAAAACATATAGACTCCAATAAATATTTAATTATATGTGTGGTTGAACTGAGATTACGATGACACATATTAAAAGCATTTCTTACGTGTCTCTAGGTGATGCACTCCTAGATTCTGGTAATTAAATTTCTAAATGATGTCGGGAAGGGAAACTCTGGAGGCAGTGACTTCTGAAGTGAACTTTAAGAAGATTCTGGCTTGTTTTCTTTTTAATTTACTGCAAAGAAGCAATGTTTATTATCAGTCTGCCAAATTAACAGCATTAAGAATATATCAACTATTATTTTTAGAAAGGGGGACAAAACTTTTGTTTTAATTGTGTGTGCTCACCTTGACAATTAGGCTATTATGTTTCCTTGAAGTCTGGGGTCATGAATTCGCTTACGCTACTTCCTTTTGGTATTTAGTTGTCTTTTTTGTTTCATATAAGAAAACTGCCAACAAATTCTACTTAAGGGCAGAATTGACTGATTGATTTATATTTTTTAATAAAACTTATGTGGAATTCATCAGATATTTTCACTTCAGGGGGGATTTGTTGGCTGATAATTGCATGAGTATAGACAGAATCAAACTGATGTATGTGTGATGTTTACCGATGATAAGAATAATTGTAAAGATATGGTCCTCAAAGGAGGGTGGAGGGTATTAGGAGGTTACACTTAGTCATCTTTAATCTATGGCTCTTTTGGGGGTGATTAAGGGACCATAGGTATCGGTACTATATTATCATATGACTTTTCAGATTAGATGAGAAAAATTATGTGATTTAAGAAAATTCACAAACTATTTCCACAAAAGACTTGAATTGCAAAAATTCTACCTTAAAAAAATACCTTTATCCACTTGGTGAATGTGAAACTGGATTATATAATTTATGATAATTAAGAAAACCTTAAAAGAAAAGAAGTAAATGTGGTCCTATGTGCTGTTCATTCTTCACAAACCTACATCAGTTCTCACAGAGCATATTTGTGCAGTCATGATTATCTCTGTAGGTAGTTCATGGCCTCGTTGTGTCAGCTCTATAGATTCGCTTCACTTTTGACCTAGTGGGACCACCTCCGAGGATCACAGTTGCTAAGTCTTCATGTCTATGCAGCCCCAGGATTCTCTACGGAGGCTGCCAATACAGATGTAGATGTTTATGTTCTGTATGTCTTTTCGCCTTAATATGAGCACTTACGTATAAGAACGCAACTGAAGCCACTTGACTTTTAGTAACTGTCACCCTAAGTGGGGAGTTCCAAATCAGTGGCCTCTTCATGAGGTGTGTACTCAGATATGTGACCCAATTCATTCAGTTTTATACCTTTGCCCCAATGATGTGGCAGGGTCTAGCTTTTGGAATACAGTAGATCAAATATATCTGTAGTGTTTTTGAAAACATAAGAATTACACAGCGAAAATCACTGTGTTGTTTCAGGTTTTCTAAGAGAACCTGAAATCAGATGCAGGTATTAATAAATTTGTATAGTTAATACATGAGCAACTCTCACTGGAACATTAAAAAGAAAATCTTTGAAAAAGATCTTGCAATGTGTGTTTGACCTTAAATGCCCCATTATCCGTTTCTCTTTATAATTAATCCCTTTATATTTAGTTCCCTATTCCTTTTTCCAGGAAATGAGACAACAAAAGTTAAGAGAAGGTACTTATTCCCGACATTAAATACAGTTGCAACTGACAAAGTGGCAGATGTTGCTTGGGGCAGGGACTGTCTCCACAGAGCAAAAATAAGGGAGATGGCAGAAATGACAGAGGGCCAGATGCAGGGAAGGAAAAGTTAGTGAAAAGTTAATAAGATGACCCTCAAATTTTATTTTAAACGTTTTGACATGCCCCTGGAGAGTGATTATAATTGTTTATTTTGTCAGGCCCAGTCTTAATAGTAAGCTAAGCAAGGTTTTCCTAAATGGTGTGTTAAGCATGACCAATTGGTTGGATTTGCCAAATATAGACTTAACTGTAGGCAAGACTTGTTAATTACCCAATAATTCTAACAGTGCGACTGCTGCCAAACCCAATAATTCAATTCTCTCAAAGCCCTAATTTGGGTTAGTATCTCATTGACCACCAGTATCGCTAGAATTAATGAGATAATCACAAATCTTTCGCTTTTAATTTGTGTTAGTCTCCCTGAAACTTCTCATTCTTTGGGGAGTTAAGAATTGGAAAAACTTGTCATGACAAACTATTAAATTCTGAAAAAAGCAGGTTACAAAACATCATATACTATTCCATTAAAAAAAATGTAGGTATAGAGTTTTAAAAAATGAGAAAAGGTGAATGTCTAAATGTTACTAGCCATTTCTGGGTGATAGGAACAAGGGTGATTTCGATAGATAGATAGATAGATAGATAGATAGATAGATAGATAGATAGATAGGAACCAAAAGTACTAAGAACTTTTGGAGAAATTTGTAGTGATAGCCAGACAACATGGTGCATTCTACATAGAGAAAATTAGCATATAATATGTGGATTGATATGAATGTTCATGTATGTTTGTATTCTGGAAAAGTTGTATGTAAATCTTATGAAGCCCAAGAAGAACACCTTATTGGACCAAACAGTTGGTCTGCCCAACAAATGATCATCTAAGTGGAATACTAAGCATTGACCTTTGAAATATTAATAACACCAAACACCTTAATTTTCTTTAGACTTTCTCATGAATTAATTTAAATTTCCATTATGAATTATCATTTTAAAATTATATTTTCATATTTCTAATTTTTTTAAGTCACACACAGCTTTTAAAATAAAATGTTTTGGATTTAGCGAAACTATGGATTTTTCACGTTTTAAAAGAGGGCTCTGTATTTTTGACACACCCCTTAGAAAGAGTTATCAAAAAATTCAGAGGTCAGGACCAGTGGGAGGATTCTTTAGGGACTTTGTATCAATCATTAATCTATTCAAACTGAGATTAAGTATTTTTTCTTTCTCACGTGAAAATATGAATGTTTCGTGTAGATGAGAATCTCATTTAAAATAGGATGTGTTTCTTTTAACAATGATTTAGTCTGTTTATCTCATATCAAAATTTATGGTTGCTATACAACTTTTTAGAAAGAAGAAAAATAATTTTAGGCTGCAACTATTAATTTCTCTTTGGTGTTAGTTACACATTTTTATATTGATTTTCTTTAATTGAAACCTCATTGCAAATAATAATAGCCACCATGAGAAATTACAATATAGCTTCCTGAATAATAGATGGAACGTCTCTTAACCCTGAGTCCTAGTCTCAGTTTTAACCATCTGATTTGTGCTTCTAAGAAAACATTCATTTGTCCATGACATACCTTTCTTATTGTAAAATATTTGTGCCCAATATTTCACTCTGTTAAAATATTATCTTAGTTAAGTGAGTTAGAGCATTTAAAAATATTCAGAAAAACCTAGAAAATATGCTAATAAGTGGCGTGGTTGGTTATACTGAAAGAAAACACAGTACCAAGGAATATAAGACTAAAAAGTGGACAGGTGTCTGTCACCTATCAACTCACAGGTGGCTTATTCTGCGTATCTCTTAGGCTTTTAATTTCTCCAGTTGTGTTTCATGGATGGTCTATGAACTATTTGCTGTATTTCCTGAGCATTTTTCATGCAGTATCATTGTTTTCACTTGGTTACCTAGTTTTTAAGTGAAAAACAATTAAAATACACAACAGAACAATTAGATTCCCTTCACTTTCCACACCAAACTGGTTGATTGAACTTTTGCATTTCCCTGGAACAATTAAATTGCCCAGTAAGAATACATTTAGCTACAAATTTAACAGCTCATGAACTAATGAAAAAAAAATCAACAAATTACTAGGCATGAAAAGGGCTTAGTCTATGTAAGACCATCTTTAATTATTTAAAAAAAAGTCTTATGAAGAAGCTTCTAAGAAGGAAGGAAGGCAGAAAGAAAAGTAAATGAAAGAGGGAAGGCGGGAGAGGGGAAGGAAAAGAGGAGGGGGGGGAGAGAGATAGATAGANAGAGAGAGAGAGAGAGAGAGAGAGAGAGAGAGAGAGAGAGAGAGAGAGAGAGAGAGAAACCATTTGACATTTATGTGACAGTAAAGTCAAGCTTTCTACTTCGTGGCACAATTGCTGTCTGGGTGTAACGGACCAAGAATCAGGTGTCACACAATGTTACATAGTGATCTTCATAGTGAGAAGTTCATTCTGTGGCTTTAGTTTCAGAGATTATAACTCCTTTACTACCTAAAGTAGGAATTGGACCCTTGGATATCACCAATATAATTAATTATCTTATTCTGACAATCTATGAAAAGCAGGTACTCAAAAGCTTGTTTAGTGGCTCATTCGACCTTTATAGCAACATCTGGGTCAACAGTACCACTGACCATCACCCCTTTTCACTCATGAAAAGATAGATGCTAAGCGAGGCAAATGACTTGCTCTAGGTAGTAAAGCTATCCAGCATTTGGGTCTGAATCCTAAAAAATACCATGAGTGCCATAAGTTGTTACAAGGTCTGCTTTGTAAACTAGTGCCATTTAGAGTGTCCGGTACCTGGTTTTCATTCCACAAATATTTGTTGAATGAATTAATGACTGTAAGAAATACGCTCTGTACCACCCGTAACCTTTCTGTTACATCATAGTTTCTCCTCATTGTGCCTGTTCTGAATGAAGTTTTTATAGTCTAAGCAACCCTGGAAATGGGATGTTTTGCTCCTTCTTACGAGTGATGCTGTTCCACACTAGTTGTAGATTCAATTCCAGGTTGAAGTTAAATATGGAATTTTAGAATGTTGGCCTATTTCCATAGTAGGACATTTTGCTTAATCACTAGTTTAGAATGTTGTACATGTTTTAAAATAAAAGCTATTTGTCATCTTCATTTTGGAACTGTATTATGGCTTCTGTATGGCTTATGTCTTTATGGAATGTGTGGGGAGCAAATATGCTGAATTTCCCTGTGAGGGTTCCCAGCTGTGTCTTATCACAGATGGGATAGGACCACCTATATCAGAATCACTTAGGTGCTTTTTAAAATGTGGATCCCAGATTCCCAAAGATTAAACCTAGACTTTAAAGTTTCAGAGCCACTAATCTACAGACTAAGATCTGCAGACTCAAGATTATTGATTTTCATGACCGTATAAATTCTCTTGGGAAGAATTAAGGAGTTGTGTGGTTTTTTTGTTTTTTGTTTTTTCAGTTTCTGTTGCCATTTCTTATTTAGATCATAACAAATACTCCAAGTAATTGCTACTTGGTTGATAAATCATTTGGGATATTCATGAAACAATGACTAATATCGGTCATAAAAATGACAATTGAGGAATGGAATTTAGATACTTGCAGCAGCGTGGGACAACCTTAAGGACACTGCCACACGAAGTAAACTGGACAAAGAAGGACAAATATTCCATGATTCCACTTATATGAGATAACTAGTAGCAATATCTTGGTATATTTCTTATGATCTAATTATCATTAAATGCTGGTTACTTTTTTTTTTTTAGCACCAATAACTGATTTAGGACTGAAATGATGAGAAGGTTCAGACAGTCACGACTTTCATTATAATCTACTTGTGGAGACAGGAATAACCCTTTAAACAAACAGTTATAAGACAAATGAGAACTTCAAAAATGTTACGTGGTCTTAGTAGGACAAGAATCCAGGAGAAGTCAGAAGATTCACGATGGATTCCAGGCTTGATCATTTGGCTTTGTGGCTGGGTTTTCACAATGAGACAGACCTTCCCTAGTATCGGTTCTGTTGTGCCTAGACATTGTCAAAGCCATTTTCACACTTCCTTCAAAGTTATTTTCTTGTCCTGTTTGGTGTTTTAGGGTTTCAATGTGAAATTATACAACTGAGCTTAATGTAACTAAAAGTATATAGGAAAAGCTAAAAATACATAGGGAAAACCAATACACTATTAATTTACATACATTCCAGTGTATACTGAGAGTGATGTAGCTTTGCACTGGGTAAGATTTCTTTTTTTTTTTTTAATTTTTTTTTTATTGTTAGTTTCAGGTGTACAGAACAATGCAATAGTTACCCTTTATACCCTCACAAAGTAACAGCCCCCCTCCCCCCATCTATTGCCCTCCCACCCCCCGATATCATGCTTATCTATTACAGTTCCATTGAATCTGTTCCCGCTCTCTACTCCATGTCCCGAGACTATATGTATATATAATTATAGTTGACATACAATGTTATTCAACATCAGCTTCAGAAATACAATGCAGTGGTCAGGCCTCTACATTGATGTGTTGGGTAAGATTTCTAATGAAACCAATGTTTTGCTGAAGCTGAGAAAAAAAAAAACCTTTGCAGTGTCAGTGTGTCATCAGCACCAAAAGTGCCATTCAAAATGGAGAGGCCCTCTTGAAAGAGGACGTGCCACCAGGTCACTGTGCTACCTCAGCTGACTCTAACATAAGATGTGCAGGAGATATGGTCCTGGAAATTAGCTTTCTGGATCAAGGTGGTTTATTAGTAGCCATTTAAGAAATTCTGCAGGCATTCTTCAAAGCCAAGGTTAAGGTGATAAAGCAATTGAGCCTTTTAACACTTAAAGAAAGGTGGAGGTGAAATGAAATAGCCATTCAAAACAGCAAATAATTAATTGAGTCTCTTTGTTAACACAATGGAGGTCAAGTACACATCACCACAGTGGTGAGATCCAGTCTGCATTCTAAACAGCTGAGTCTCTGAGAGGAAAGTGATTAGGATGGATTGCTGAGAACTAATTAAAATGGGATTTTAATTTAGAAGGGTCCTGATATAGTTTGAAAGATACTATAGGAGATTCAGATAGGGTCATCTACCTTCTTTTTGTTCTGTGGAGTCAATAACCTGTGAGCTTCATTTCCTTTTATTAAGTCATGTTACATATTTATTTTAAATCTGTTCAATTGTTGGTAATAATTCTGCAGTAGGACATTGATTATGTGATTAGATTAGTGTAACTATGAGTAGATAGACCTTTAAGTATTAAAAGTTAATAAAAAAGAAATAAGGCTTTTCCAGAAACATCATCCTTGGACTCCTCTGAATATTGTGTGTAAATCTTTGAAGCCTGGAATTATAAGGATTTAGGGAACTGTAATTGCAAAAGATGAGACATTCAGAAAGTGCTCCTGCTATGTATAATGCAAAACCATGTAACAGGAAATAACGGTGTTTATAACAGAAGGCCGAAAGCAACCTTGTATATATTTTCTAACTGAAAAATGATATCTGAGAAGGATGAGTGTCCAAAACATGTAGGGGCGGTGTTGGGAAGAGGAATTGGGAAAGACCCGGACGTGTCTTGGATGGTGCAATGAAGAATTAGAGGGGGGCATCTGAGTGCCAGCGAGCAGCCTGGAGGAGTGGGCATTGAGCCGGGAGAAGAAAAGCGAGCAGATGGCCGTGGGGCAGACACGGGCTTGCTGCGTCCGCGAGGCTCGGGGGTTACACATTTTAAAATGAAGCCGAATCAGGGTTTTTGTGAGAAGTATTTTGGTGATTTTTGTTACATGTTTTTTAAGAAAGGCATTTTATTTTAGGGAGTAGACTTAGGTTTTTGAAAGGTCCAAAAGAGAGTTTGATAATGTTATATAACTCAAAACAGCTCTCCACACGGTCAGTCTGAAACATGGCGCCATGGCCTAGAAAGCCACTCTCAAGTAGCACGGGGCCCTGAACCCACGTTTTATGCTGCGGGTCTTTCTTAATCGCTGATGTGTGTGCTCCTCCTGGCTCTTGGCAAACGCCTATGCTACAGGGACATGAAACCCTTAAGTTTGTACCATTCAGGTGAAGAACAGTGGGTGGTGGGCATTTGTTTCTGAAAAATCTGCTTTTAGTGAAAATGAAGCCCCCATCACACATTTAACCCACAGGCCTAGAAGACCAGTGGGAAATTATGTCCCTTGATTTTATCTGGCGCTGTTTTACTCCATTTTAGAGGTATTTGAGGAGCACACATGATTCTGCCTTGCCTGGGAGCCGCTCATTGTGTTTCGGCTGTGGGGACTGAGTGGAAGCCAGCCTCCCAGGAATTGATTTTTCATACACTTGAAGATGAGGGTCTGCTCCCATGTACTTCATAACCTCTCACTGCTGTGGTGGTGGTGGGGAAAGCTGCAGACAATGTTTGAGCGCTAGAGTGGTTTCAGAGCTCGTGAAATGTACAGCTCACGTCAGCATGACAGCTGTAGAGATTAGGGTTCACATTGTGTGCGTACAGACTGAGAAGACGGCAGCCCAGGAGAGCAGGCAAGCCTTCGCCCATTAATCAATGCCTTTCAGCCTAGACTCAGAGTGGCTCCCTGGAAGGGACAACACCTGTGGGCGGACACTGTACGTTCCGTTTTAGGTGGGTGCCCGATGATTTGGAATACAATGTTAAGGATTAGGAGAAAGACAAGGTGTCTACTGTCTGTGTATACTAAAGACTGATTGAAAAGGGTGAATCGTCCGACAAATTGTATCCTCAACATACTCAGTCTTTATAAAAAAAAAAAGACACACCTAACATACTTTATAGTGATTGCTGACGGTGTACAATCAACTGAAAATAGCAAGGCTCTGAATTTTCTTACAGAGAATGAGACTTCCAGGACAACGTACCAAGGGAAAAAGGGCAATCACATAATCAATAACACGCACAATCAATAATGTGCGTGACATTAGCATAACCAACTTTCTCTGACTCGGAGGCCCTATTAAATGACTAGAAGCCAAATTTTGCAGCTCCAACCATCTTCTGTCTCCCGGTGGAGTCCTCAGTGCTTCTCTGCTCTTTGGTGACTCTGTCTTCCCACTTACCTGGCTGTGTTTCTCTTAGTCCCTGCTCTGGGCCTCTGTGACTCGGTTTACCCAAAAAAGGTCACTTCTGTTAGTGCTTCGGAATATTCTCCCCTATTTTCCTTCTATTATCCCCAAAGTTCTCTTACAATCCCTCACAATTCTTTTTGACTCTGCACCATTTTTTTGCCATTCTCAACTTGCATCCTTTCCCTAACAGGCATTTATCCTGAACTGCTCAGAACATGTTCGTAACTTAAGCCCTTCTAGCTTATCAGGCATTATCTTCTCCCCTACTTTCTGTAGCGCCATGTACTCCATCCAGCAGAGAGGAAGAAGCAAATGCATACCGTGAAGAATAGCAGCTAGTCATCTCACTTAATTTTCATGTTTTTTAGTTTTAAAGCATTGATAAACTATTACATTAACAACATATTGCAGTATAAATAGAAAGTGAAATATAGAGATAATTTTCTGATAACTTAACAACTCGAACTATATAAATGGCAGTTAAGCTGAGCAAGGAAATGATAATGCTGTTTTCAGAGGTGACCAGTTGCAGTTGATTTTGTAAAATCCCGAACCTCATGCATTTTTCACTGAAAACCATTTGTGAAAACTATACAGTCTACTATTGGGGCATAAAGTTGACATTTTCAAGGGAGCAACTTGTGTGTAGTTATTGGAGCCTGAGAACTATCCCATAAAACACTAGTACTGTATTTTAAAAATTAATAAGTTTGACAGTGTTAGAACAGAAATGAGCCAGGATGCCTCATACTGTGCTTATATTCTAAACCTCTGTAATGTCTACATTTTCCAGGAGATTGAGCAGTTTAGAGAAATTAGGATAGCTTCAGTGATCATGTGGAATTTTACCTAACTCAGTTTTACTAGGGAATTTTGAATCCAGCAGCAAAGCTGAAATATTAATAATGCATTTCACCCAGTCATTAGAGAGTGTATTAATCCTCAGATATGCACAATGGAATAAAGAAAATGGAATGGGGACAGAGTCTCAGGCCATGAAAACCAGGTATGCAAAAATAGGTAACTCCTTTTTCCATTACTGAATTTAAGTTTCTTATTGCTAGAAAAACCTATTATTTTCAAATTGGAGTAAACTTGAGAATTTTTGAGGCAATGCATGGCAAATTGAGTCTGTTTATGGTTCTCCACATTGCCAGAGTAGTGTCTAAGCTCTGGGGAGTTCATGGTGTGATAGCATCAGGCGTGCACACCTGAAACCCAGTCAGCATCCCCCATGCTGGTACCCATTGGGAGGTATATTGGCCTGTCTGGGTCTCAGCTGTTAAGGCCCCCTCACCCTCTACCCCCATGCTGGCAACCACTGAAAATGCTCCACTCTCATCTGACTCTTGATTATCTATTGCCTGACCCTGAAAAGTGTCATACTGTAACTGTAGGCGTTAGACCCAAAAGCTGGGCATTGGAACATCAGTACATACCCAACATTTTTATCTGATCACGGGTTACATTGAAAACTCTCTGGCCATGCTGTTTGGGAGTGGAAACCTCTGATGGGAACATGAATTTAACAGCTTCTGTCCAGTGCAAGTACCTGTTGGGCACAATTAGGCAGACTTCCAAAGCTTAATTCACCAAAATAAAGTATTCATTTTTATATTTATAAGGGTAAAAAGTCTGTCTCATTTTCTCCCAGATATTTGCCAGGTTAGAAAGGAATTATTGGTGGGAAAAGTGGATGAAGGTTAAATGTTGGCTCCAGGTAAAAGGGTCAGGGCTGTCGGGTTCTCTCCTCATTTTTTTTTTTTTTTAAAGATTTTATTGGGGACTGGGGGAGAAGAACAGACACGTTGCTGTCCTTTTGTTCTTCAGTCTAGTTGTGGAAGATGTTGCTTCACTGGCCCATGTTGGTATTATCATTGCACTCTTCCTGGGTGAGGCAGTCGCTCGCCGGCCATTGGACAGCAGCTCACGCTGGCTGCCGGCCACTCATGGTAGCGTACAGCAGCCCACTGCAGCAGGGGCTGCAGCCTACGCCATTGCTGGCGACTCACAGCAGCCCAGCTCCAGGTCTAGCTGTTGTTCACCATCTTAGCTACAGAGGGTGCAGCGTCACGGGCCCACATTGTGGGATCCAAATCGGGGCCCTGCTGCTCAGAGCTGGCGTCCCAAGCCAACTCCTAACCAACGCGCCACTCGGCCGGCCCATCTCTCTTTGTTTTTACCAAGACAACCCCTGCCCTAAGCTTGGCATCTCGCCTCTCACAGTATGACCAACATCATGGCAAACTGGTGAGTAAGCTGCATGGGAGACAGGTGACCCTTGTGCCATTTTCCCGATAGCATTCTCCAGGTGACTGCAGATACTACCAGCATCTTCAGTGGGCGTCAGTGTAAATATCCCTAGTTTAGCTCTAACATACTCATATTCATTTTGCATTTCAGTAGGTCGGCCCTTCCTGTGCCATGTTGATGGGTATGTAAATGGCCACATACAGAAAATACCAGTAGCTTGCGCTTTAAGGGTGTTATGGTTTGCATATTCTTAAAGCCCACCACAAATTCCTGGCACTATTTCCCAATCTGGTTGAAGCTAAAAGTATAAAGCCAGTTAGTTTAATTACAGTATTACTGTTATGAGACTGGATTGATGGTTTTAATTCCTTTGCAGACCAGTTAATTTTGTTTTACCCCATACCCTTACATGGTACTCTATTGCAAAGGCATATGCAGTGAGATAGTGTGGCTAGAGGGGCAAAACCGACATTGACGACAGAAAAAATGGCGGACGCCCCTGAGTGCATGTCCTATTTGGATTGGAAAATGAGCACTATAATAGTATTTCTGTAGGAAGGTCTGCACTTTGGGAATCTATATTTAAAAAATAGTCTTAATACATTTCTTTTCTTTTCTTTCTTTTTTTTTTTTTAAGGTGGGCAAAGCTCACAGTGGGCCATGTGGGGATTGAACCTGCAACCTTGCTATTATCAGCACCATGCTCTAACCAACTGAGCTAACCGGCCACCCCAATACATTTCTATTAAGTATTCATCTCCAGTTCCACAGATATGCTCAACTTTAAGCATATTCAATATGTGAAAACAAAACTTATAAAATAAATAAATCTGGGAATGTGTTTTTAGCCCAGAAGTTTCTTTAAAGGTCAGAGGAGTTTATTTAAATACCATGATTCTCTATTGCATGGAAGAGTCACATATACATGTGTATTTATATATTACATATGTGCTATTTTATATTCACTCTGTATATACTCATTTCCATACATTCTCTTCTGGACAGTGAAGTATAACTGTAATTATGTTCACTACGTGGAGATAGTAGTGTTCGATGTTTTGAAATGCTTGAATTAATAAACATTGGTAGAAATTAGCTCATGGTTATGATTATGCTAAATATCTTAGATTTTTCATAATTAAGTGAAGACAGTTATTTTTCAGAATCAAAATACTCAAGTGCAAAAGAATTTCAGCTCTTTTCAATTACAGAAGTTAGAGTCATGATACACATTTAATTGATGTTATATAATCAAGGCTGATTTACTAATAAGACCAGTTGTCACCATTTGCTTATTAAATTTCTTCTAATCATAGTGCCAGTGAAACAAATGTTAATTGTAACCAAGAACATTTTTATCCATAAAAAGCAGTTTAATTCTTTCAAGTCCATAAGAACCTCTAGAAGGTAAATCTGAAACCTTAGCTTATTGTTGCTGCTGCTACATCCCTAAAACCCTGACTGGGGCCTCCCGGGCTCTCTGAGAGATTCTGTCTTTGCTGCTCAGGAGGCTGCTCACTAGGGCACGCTTTGAGAGAAACGCCAAAATGGATGAGCCATGTCTTCCCTGGTCTATGTCTACCCCACAAAGTGACCCTGCCCGAGAACACTGGCCCCCAAGCTCTCAGTCTCTGCTCACTCTCATTAGGGTTTTCTATCCACATCGCCACTGTCCGTCCCTGCCTGGTGGTGGCCCTTCCCCTGTCTCTCCCCTTCCCCAAGTCCTGTTCTCTAGCTAAGAAAATACAGAAGTTCTTTAGAAGACACCTTTTGAGGCATTACCCTGGGCTCTGGCCACACATCTGTAATTCTCTTTGCTAATAATGAAACCCTTGGATTGGAGCATTTCTTGAGGTAGCAGGGCAAAAGTGATGGTTAGAAATCAAATATATATATATATATATATATATATATATATATATATATATATATATATAATTTTTCTGAATTATACTAGTGAGGATTTCAAGAATGAACCCAAAAAACAACAAATGTCGATGTAGTCTCCTTTGTTTAAGCTTAAAACATTCACAGGATACAAAGAGAAATCTGCAAAGGGCAAAAATGCACCTCAAGTACTGACCTAAGTGAAAAGCTTGAGAGTACTAATTCATAAAATTGCAATGAATTTAAAAAGTGAATTCTTAAAAATGGGCTGTATGCACAAAGTTCACAGTATTGATAGCGAAGCAAAGAACATAGATTCCAACACTGGGAATGACTTGATTTTACAGGTAATACCCATTTGATTTAAAACTAGCCTGTGACTTTCCAATATGCATACAATGATATTTCATGTGAATGTTTCTTAAATGAATTGTGTCATAAAACTTGACCAAACCTTTAAGATGCCTTTTTTTGCATTCTAATGCAACAGACCCTGAAAAGCCTTTTATCAGAGGGTTCTTGAAATAAGTAGTCCATCTACGGAAGCCTAAGACAAGGATTGTAACGGTTTGCCTGGGCCCAGTTAGTTCATCACCTTCATGAACTTGTTTTAGGAAGGGATGGCTCTAGTTTGCTGAGTCCCTGCCATGCTGTAGACCCTCTGCCAGAGCTTCCCTGCACCTTTGCTCAGCAGTCCTGTGATGCTGGAGGTGGAAGCGGTCTTCAGGACTTCCGGAGGTTCCCAAATGCACATCCCCCGGGCGCTGACATTTGTGCAATGGGCTGTTGGCACTGTGGCAAATCCTCAGCATGAGCTTCTCAGCGCTAGGGGACTTCGTTCATTCAACAATGTGGGTCTATTTTCTAATTTTTTTTGAGAACAAGAAATTAGAACTTTGATGTAAAGTCTCCTTCTCAAGCTGAGGGAAGGAGAGCGAGAGGAAGGGAGGGAGGGAGGGAGGAAAGAAGGGAAGAATGACAAGGGAAAGGAGGGTGATGGACCAAACAAAACAGCTACAGTCAGCAGCTCCCTTGCAGCAGAGATGGGACAGTGACAGCCGACTCCGTTTCCACTGTGTCCAAGTCCTTGTCATTTGCAGGGCACAAGGGACCAAGCAGAAGCACTCAGGCCATGAAGAATGGGCACAGTTAAAAATAGCAGGAAAAGGGCTACATCCACCCACAGGCCTTTTCTAATGCTAACCTATGAAAACTATGTCAAACCCAGGCAACTTTTTCCAAAATTAAAAACAAAGAAAAGAAAACAATGACAGTTGTATTTGATATGACTTTTTATAACTATGTCGTGTGGCCTTTTCATTCTAAACCCTATTTTGATGATTAAAGCAGCAATATGTCTGTTCTTTTTTTATGTTGATATAAAGTTATGTGCGTGATTTAATGCATGATCACCCTTTAGGACAGTAAAATATAGCCTATCTAAGATACGGTATCCCTGGAATATTAGTTCTTACTTTTACCTCATTAAAGAAGAGTTAAAATGTAAACCTTGCTGTAATACGTGCAATATAATTAGTGTCCAATAATCTGTGGTATTTTTGAGGGATCAGTGTTTATATTAGGCGGTGGCGAAAGTGACTTGTAATCCCGATATTAATTCTGTAACAATCTGGGCGACTCCTGAACCATGTAAATATAAAAATCTATACAAGCCACACATTTTATTATAAAAGAGAGAAGAATGAAGGTGCCTGGACACAGGGTGAGGTAAATGTGTGGCATCAGGAGGGTGTGGGGGTCGGGAACCGGGAGGGCAGGGCACTTTCTGATGTCCCCATCCCCACAAAACACAAGGGTGCCTCACTTGCCTGTTCTAAGTACCTTCTGGGGTTCCAGACAGGATCAAAATGATGGCCTTTTGGGAACATGCAACAGCATGAAGTCAGAAAGATGACAGACATGATGACTCTGTTTGGCCTGTCATGGGGTAAAAACAGCAATATTTCTATTAACATAGAAAGTGCAATTCAAGAAGAAGAATATTAAGTATCGTAAAAATGTGCTTATGACTCAGCTACAGCCTGATCCCCTCCCCACAACCATACTTAATAGAGACAAATTTTGCCAAATCAAACTGACCTACACAGTCACGAGACAAATCTAGGCCTCTCATCCAAGCCTCTGCAGAGAGCTTGTCTAATTAAAGCATCGATTGAATGAAACAATGATTAAAATCCAGGCTCCAGAAATAAATATTGTGGAATAATGCTTACTGTGCAGCCATTAAAATGATAAATTTAAATGTGAATTTTAGTGTTTATTGGGCAGGAATACATGGTATCTCTAAAGTAAGGCACAGTCCCTCACTTGGTATTCTCTGCACTTCCTAGGAGACAGGCAAGTAGCCAAGAAAATTTAGACAAAGGGAAGTTCAATGACTTTCACAATGTAAATCCATGATAGTTCTCATCCCACTTCTACTTATTTCAAAGTCATGCAATCAACAGCCTAATGATTAAAATATAGATCTAGATTTTGAGCAGTAATGGGATTAATGTTAATAATAGCTTTTTTTTCATTTTGAATCATTTGATTAGATTCGAGTTTAATATTACATTAAAATTTATAGATATACTTAAGTAGTAATTCATAAGCCTTTAATTATATAGATAGCTCGCTTTGCATATTCTATTTTGCTTCATGATCTTAAAATATAGGTTATTTAAAAATATAAAATACTTTTCAAGTATTTCAAAGGCTTAAAAGTTGTTGGCATAAAATATTGTTTTATGCTGATGAGGGTTGCTTTTCATATTATTTCATGACCACTAATATTGCATCGCTATTGGCTGGGGGGAGCTTGGTAATTAGTTGAGGCTTCTCCCCTACCTGGGAGCGTTTCTTCTCAGGTGACGTCACATGACACGAGAGGTTGTCACCTGCTAACGGGCTTCTCAGGAATGTGAACGCAAACTCCAGGCCTGTGTTTTATCACACATGGGACTCCCTCCCGCCTGCCTTTCGTTTTGTGTTGTTCCTGGTTCTGCCCAGAACCACTGCACGGTACTGTCTCTCTATAATTACAGATGTGAGGTTGTGCAGTACATAAGATTTCCTAACTTGCATTTTTCATCTTTACAGTCTATTGATATTTCTACACCATTAAAATTATTTTATAACATATCTTTTAATCACCAGGAAATATTTGATTATGTGGATAGACTATAATTTATTTAACCAATCTCTTCTTGGTGAATTTGTTTCTCTGTTTTAAAAATAGACAACATCATGTAGGTGAAATCTTGTATACATCCATAGTCATTACATTAGGTTAGAAGTGTAATGGTGTGTTAAAGAGAATAGAACATCTTGATATATTTACAAAAAGGCATGTTTTTTGTACATGATGACACACTTTATATTCATAGTATCCGTGTCCCTAAACCTTCAGCAATAAGCTGTATTATATTATTTCTTTGTGAGTATAATAGGAAAATGGTACTCCATTGTTTTAATATGTAATTCTCTGGTGATCACTGAGGTTGAATATCATTTTATATGCTTCTGTTTATCTAAACAGAGAGACACGGGAGGGAAACTTTTTGAAGGTCTGAAGATGTGCCCAGCTATTCATAAATGACAGTAAATTTATAGAAAAATAATGTTTAGTCAATTCACTGAAGGGACACTTCAGCCAAACATTCTGATCACATTTCCTTTTAAAAATAAGAATGTTAGTAGTTTAGTAAAAAATTGTGAGACTCATTGTCACAAGTAGATGCAAATGGTTTAGATGATTTCACTTTTCTTTGCAAGATATAATGTGAAATACTCATCTTATCGAGACTTTGTATTTCTTTTGATGAAGCATTGTATTTTGAATATATTCAACCTTTTCAGTTTTTGTGCATTTACCTTTTTAAAAAGTAATTCAGTTCAAGTGTGACTTGAAATATTTTTTATCTCTCTGTGATATTCAGATACATATTAAATGATCATTTCTGTGATATATGAGATGTTCCTTGAAACAGGCCTGTTAAATCAAAAGACTTTAAATGTTATTGGCAGGAAATTGGACATATTAAGGTTGAATTACCCATTGCTGTGTAACAAATTACCCCAACTCAAGCAGCTTAAAACAAACATTTATTATCTCACACAATGTCTCAGGACCAGACAGCCAGAGGCAGCTTAGGTGGGTGGTCTGGTGCTGGAAGTGAGGGTGTTAGCCAGAGTTGCACCCTCTGAAGACTGGATTGAAGGGTTGCTTCCTAGTCTCTCCCCAAAGGAGTCTGTCAGTGGGGCTGCTGGGGACAGACATGGCTTCCCCCAGAGTGAGAGATCCCGGAGATGGAGTGAGTGGGGAGCAGGGGGGAGGCAGGAAGAGAGAGGGGGGCACATATTCTTTCAGAGTAAACGGTGTTACTCTAAGTAAACGTTCACTGTATGTTATTAAGCATGGTTTAAAGTAAATGATGTCTGTGTTAAGAATATCACAACCTATCAATGTCTTTTAACTGTCAGTGGCCTTGTTGTAGCACTCTGAATGGCATCCTCTTTAAATGGCTAAACCTAAATATCGTTTAAATTAATTAATTTTTAATTTAATTTTTAATTTTTCAAAAAAATACCTCTCACTCTCAGTGTTTTCTTGAGGATTTAAATGAAACTCCTCTGCTCATTTGAAATGAAATAAAGACATTGAAGCATGTTATCATTTTAAAGACATGTCTAATCATTTTTTTATGTATGAATCTTCTTTCTTGCAAGTACTTAGCTTTACTGATGAGAGTCTATATCCCTCCACATTTGTTTTTGTAAAGTTTCAGCATGGCTTCTCGGCCTCTACAGATTTAAAACAAGAGTTACTCCAGCAGTAACTCCAAATCACTTGGGACCTAAGTAGAATGAATGTCATGATTCAGGATTCTGTCATGCCTTTAACACAGCCTATTTGGTTGTAGAACTTCTTTTTATTTTCTTAAGACAACTGAGACATAACTGATTGTATAATCTTATCTTATTCCAGGTCCCCTAAAAACCCGGAACAGAAGATCATTAAGAGGGTGATCGCTCTTGAAGGAGATATTGTAAAGTAAGTACTTAAACTGCTGGTTTTGAGTTAAAGTTATAAATATCTCGATTTTTGTTCTGTTTTAAATCACGTTACATGGGCAGTACATTTCATAGAGGACTAAAGTTTTGGAGACATCACAAATGAGATGGCACCACTGTAGCTGAGTATCACCAACCATTTCAGGATGTGAGGAATACATAAACTTGTCATCGTCTCCTTTAACTGGGAGGCACAGGAGAAATAAGAAGCAATTAAACTGAAATTGACTGTGTTTTCTGAAGCGACCATTAAATCATTGTTTTTCAGATATTAAAATTAGCATGATTGTTTTAGATTATGATATCAAAGTTCGTTTTAGAAAAATTCAAGAACACTATTATTTTAGAAGCAAATGCAGGAATTGGGGGAGCTTTTATTTAATAGAGATGGGGAAGATGGGAAAAGATGGGAAACAAGCTTCTGAATCAGTGACAAAATAGTAGCTTTAGGAAATAACATTGTAGCAATCAAGCGTTTTAACACTGTAGTAATGTCTTATTCTGTTTGTTGATAAACCTAGAACAGTGTTGGAGATTCAAACAAGTAAGCATTGATGTGGCATGATAGGTCTCATTTTGGTTCTTTCTTTGAATAAGTTGTAGCCAGGTCTATACAATGAGGGAGTTCCAAATGCTCTGAAAACGATACTCAGAAGTTTTCTGCTCCTGTTTTTAAAAGAGCTTGTTTGTAAATTATCTGTATCACTGACAGCTGAGATTAAGCAATCTCTTTAAAATGAACCTCAGTGGGTTCTAGAGCAGAACCTAGACCATTGTTCTCCAAGGATGGGCCGACAATTGCCGGGCGTTGCCAGGATTCTCTTTTGGGGGTGGAGAGAGGGCCATGAGGTCCAAATTACTTGCCTAATGACACTAAGATGTAATGTACCGTTTTCACTCTCATTTCTCCTGATTGTAGTGGGGTTTTCCAGGGGGCTGCATCATGTGTGAGATTAAAGCAGACTGACTGCAGGAGCAGATATGGGCATATGGCTGTTTTGTATTCAGCCAGACGCTAAAATATTGGCAAACCTGGTTAACGTTCCACTCTTCTCACTATATTTTCTTTTGCTTTGGAAAATAACTATAGTTTTCATTAAACATACATTCTTCTTGCTAATCTATAGGTTTATTGTTAGTTTAGATTGAATCATTGAAGATTTGTTTAGGTCTTCATTTTAATTGCATAATATGGTAAATATTGACAGATAGTATCTGCATAAACAAAAGTTCTCTGAGATCTCAATTAATTTTAAGAGTGTAAAGGAGTCCTCTGCCCAAAAATGTGAGCACTTGTTTGTGTAAGAATGAGCGGCCAACATTTTTATGTCACGATTACCTGTTGATGGGGAGCCCATGTGAGGTCAGCGGCGCTACTGAGGTTTGTGTCCGTGAATATGTACTTGGTCTTTGTTTCTTTTTAAAGCTTTGTTGAGATATACTTTGCGTAGTGTACGGTTCGCCCATTTTATCGAAAGAGTTCAATGAGTGTTAGTATAAGTTTATCCAGTTGTGCGGTGCTCAGCACAATCCAGGTTTTGAACACGTCTGCTACCGTCACACACTCCCTCCTCCCACTGACACTTGCTCTGCCTCCCACCAGACCCAGCTGCTGGCGTCACACAACCACGACCTGCCTCTGTCTCCGTAAGCAGCCCTTGCCAGGAATTTTATTCCGATGGTATTATCCCACATGTAGTCTTTTTTGTCTGGTTCCTTTCAATTAGCATAATGCGTTTTTGGTTCCTGCATGGTGTGCGTGGCCTGGAGCGTGTTCCCTTTTATTGCTGATTGTATTCTGTTGTATGGACCTGCCACATGTTGGGTACCTGTCACACATCGATGCACTTGATTTCCTTCTATGATCCTGGGTTATTTCCAGTTTGGGGATATTATGAGTAATAGTATGGACATTAGTGTAAGGGCCGTGGGGCATTTGTGTCTTTGGTGGAGCTATGTTTTCACTTGTATTATGAATATACCTAGGGATGCTGGAAGTGGTGGTTAAGTATATGTTTAATTGTTACAGAAACTACCAAACTATTTTCAGAAGTCATTATACCATTTTATATTCCTCAGCAATGTGCAAGGGTTGCAGTTTCTTCACATCCTTGCCAACACTTAGCATCATGAATATCTTTTGTTGTAGCCATACAAACAAATGAGTGTAAAGTGGAGCCTGACTGTGGTTTTGATTTGCGTTTTCCTGGAGGCTGGTGATGCCGAGCACGTGTCCACAGGCCCGTGTGCTGTTCGTGTGTCCTCTTGAGTGAAGTATTTGACGCGTTTGTCCATTTTGTATCAGGCCATTCATATTTTGAGTTATAAGAGGTCCTTTGACTTTTATTCTTTAAATAGAGTGAGGATTTGGGGAAGGATGAGTGTGTGTGTATAATAATGGGATTTAACCGCCAGGCATGGATGCATTGATATGAAAGAACCCGGTTTGCATTTTCTGTAGGATATGCATTGTAAATTGGCAGAACTCGGTGGCTTTGTTTTCTGTTTTGTTTTGTTCTATTTTTGTTTGCTTGTTTTTGTCTCTAATTTTGAGAGTTTATCTAGCCTTGTGACTTCAGTAGGAAACTCAAGAGCTGTGCGTTTGGAAAGCTATTTCATATCTATCCATGAGTATCCAAAATATGCTGTTACTATTTGGAAAACAGTTTGCGTGGGTGTGAGTCAAAACTCATTCAAGGAGCGAGTCAGCAAACCTTGAAAACGTTATGCTACGTGAAAGAAGCCAGCGACAAAATACCACAGATCGAATGATTCTTTTTGTATGAAATGTTCAGAATAGGCAAATTCATGGAGATAGACAGTAGAGCAGAGGTTCCCAGAGGCCTAGAGGAGGGCCAGGGGGAGACACTGCTAATGGGCAGAGCGAGTTTTTCCTTGGGAATATGCCTCGGTGTCCACTTGATGCTCTAACCCAGAGAGAATACAGCTTGGATTCAGACACACCGTTATTGTAGGTCACCAGCTGGGCAGCCACTGATGTGAGATGGCCAAGCTTGGTCAGACATCCAACACTCTGCCTTCAGAAGTCCTCCAGGAGGCCGCTCTGAGCAAAAGGTCGCCTTGTGGCTTCCTCAGAAAATGCAAATACTGGATTCACAGGCGGGCCAGCAGGAGCCGGGTTAATGGTGCAGCCCGTATGTGAGAGTCCAGCTTCTCTGTTCCAACCTTGCAAACGGACGCTTTGGAAGTGCATCCTTTCTGTCCCCTTCATTCTTCCTCCATCGTGGACCAACAAATAACGTATGGAATGGAAGTATCAAGGCCCTCGACTTTCCTGCTATGTAGCCTCTAAATCTGTTTGATGACCGATTAGGAAGAAAAGTATTTTGTATTTGATGTGTTAAAAGAAAATTTAAAATTCATTCCCCTGACTCCTTGGTACCTACCGATGGTAGGCTGCCTGAGCTTTAAATTAATGATTGAATACATTCCTATAATCATTTTCTAACAGAGTTGAAAAATATTAAGAAATATTTGGGTAATAAAATATGGTTTACATGCCTACTTCTTGTTTTCTGTGATCCAGTTGTAAACATGCCACAAAATATAAAAAACAAATTTAAAACCACGCTGCCTGTCGAACTGGCAGCTGTCATTAGTCCATCGGTGCGCAGCTTGTAGCAGGTGAGGCGTGTTGGTCTGCGAGGTGTCCTTGTAGCCCCACTTCCCTCGGGTCACACCTGATTACCTGGTAGGCAAGCTAAGCACAGATGTAGGTAACTAGACTTTTTTTTTTTTAAAAAAAAAACATTAGTATTTCATAAAATGATTAAAGGAAAAGAAATCTGACTTATAAGAACTTGGTTACCTTTCCTGTGAGTTTCTTACTTATTTTTATTTTGAATTACACATAATGAGAGGGTAGAGCAGGAACCATAATCTTTCCAGAGGTTAAGACGTGGCAAGACTTAATTCATTCCTTAACTTAATGTTCTGTTAAACTCCTTACAGTTGGAAAAAAAAAAAGCAGTTCTGTAGTAAAATAGAGTTTAAAGAGCACTCATTCTAAGACAGCTGGGAAGGAAGGTGGCCGGGCCGAGGTCAGCCCCGCCTCACGGAAGGACATTGTGACAGGACAGCAGGACTTCCAGTTTCTGCTCGTGCGCGCCCTCCATCTGCTGACACGCTGCCTTCGCTGCCTTGTCTGTATTTCAGTTGGGTTTTGCCCCATTGCCAGCTGCTGATTTCTGTGGGTGAGCATCGTGTTTAGACTACCTGAGGGGAAATCGAAGTGTGCCCCTTTGAGCTATAGACTAGGATCTGTCCACCTGCAGACCTCTGGTCAACCAATGGATTAGCTGCCATAGGTGTAGGTGCCCTGCCCTGGTCCAGTCAGCTGCGGCTAGGTAGGCCGTTCACCTCGTACAGACTGTGGAATTACTAGGTGCCTTTGGAAGGGGCACCTCCGAGCTCTGGTGGATACCTGAGGCCTCCCAGAGGGTGGCAGTGCCATCAGAAGTTGCTTCGCTCAGCATTACCCTTCAGAATCTCCTGTTCAATAAAGCTGTAGTCTGCTCTGCTCAGTAGCTGCTTCGACCTTACTCTCTGGGGAAGATGAACTGTTTTCTTTTTTTGTTTATTATTTTTTTCTTTTTTCTTATTATTGAAGCAATAACATGAGCTTGAAAAGTTCAGTGGTGCAGTGAACGTCCTTGCACACACACCTTCGGGCGCTTGTGCACTTGCTCTTGTAGACTAGACACCTAAGAGTGGAAATACTGAGTCAACATTCGTTGTTGTGGTTATTTTTAGTTCTAATATATATATATATATACAGCCGGATTTTCCTCCCAAGAGATCTGTCTATATGCATACTCTCACCAACACTTCCTGAAATACCCTTTTCAGAGGAAATTGATTTAAAGAAGGGCTTTGGATTTAATTTAGTCAGCCGACAAGCCAGTGGAGGATTCTGAGATATAGAGCGTGGCGTGAGTCGATTGATATTGTTAAGGGGTCATTCTGTTTGCTGTGATGAAAATAGTCCAAAGGAAGTCAATCTGAGCCAGGTAACTGGTCAAAGTATTTTTCTCTAAGAACATCATATCGAGCTTCTAGATAAGCACCCTAGTTTATAGCTTGAATAATGACTACTTCGATTTGTTATGTTCAGAGTGACTCATAAGCGCAGTCACATTATTTGTAATCTCAGTCATTATGACTATACTATCAACAAGGTGAAAAGCACACTTGAACAATTTGTTCAGAGCATTCAGCCAAATATCCCTAAGATTGTAAAAGAGGAGGCTTTTTTGGAGGTCTGAACTTCGTATCTTTATGTCAACATTGATTAAAATCACAAGGCAATTGCTCGATTCTCTGGATAGTTTAGCTAGAAACATAGTCATTTTCATAAAGTTGACCCAGATGGGTGTGCTTATCTATAACACAAGCAGCAAGAAGCAAATGAAAGTGATGTTTAGACAGATCCATTAGTTCCACCAAAATATTTCTCATTGTAATTTGCTTTTTCTTATGAATTTGTTATGACTCATACAGAGGCACTGTTTTAGAAAAGGATAAAAAGAATCCAAAGTCCTAAACTGCAGCAAGTCAATACGAATCAACGGCAGTTGACATTTCTATGACATTAGCATTTTTTTTTCTGGGGACACTTGTATTTGTGTTTCACAGATTTTGTTGTCAGCCTGGTCAGAAATGAAGCCTGACCTCACTGCTCCTCTTCCGTGGTAAAATAACGCTCTATAGGCTTTTGGAATTTGAGGTTTTGTGTAGTTAGTAACCTCAACGTAATGAGTGAATAGGCTTTTTTGTCCCCAGTGAAGAGAGTAGCCATGAAGTTTATCACTTAAAAGAGGAGACTTTTGGGGATGAAAGGGGATAGTATTAATTATGACATTGGAATAATCAGCGGAGACTGGACTGCCAAGCCCAAGTGCAACACTGGTCACCCGACCATGAAACGTAATCGCCTTCATAATTCTCTTCACTCACTTTGATTTTGTTTTGATTCGGGCCCTCCTTTTTCTGGAGAATTCTCAGAGGTGGTCAGTGAAAAGTGGGATCACCCCCTGCCCCGGAGGAATTCGGTGAGGCAGGAAGAGTGGTGTGGAGCAGCGTGTCCTGCTCACGGCACAGGCATCTCTGTGCCAGAAAGAACCGTGCAAGACTTTCCCTAACAAGTACTGATCCTGCAGACTTGTCCAAGGGAGACACCCATGAGACTTCTCTCCCTGCGAAATATTTAAATGATTAACTCTTCATCACGCCTAGAGAGTATATTGTAAAATACCAAAACACCCTAGTTTATTAAAAATAACTTTCTGGTATTAGCAAAAAAAAAAATCTATTGAATCAAAAGGAATTAGACATTTTAAAGCTTGTTTATTTTAAATGTGATGTTGAAGATAGGGGAATCGATATTAACCTCTCACAGATGTTTGAATCATATTATGTTCCAGCAAATAATGAAGTTTTATAGGAAGAGAAACAGAACTACGTTGAGTTTTTCCCAGTGCGACTAAAAGTGATGCTTGTTTCATAACTTTTGTCATGGTTTATACAGTAGTTTTGAATAATAGAAGCCCAATGTGTCTCTACCGCTTGCTCTGACTTACGGCATTTTGATATATCAGGAATTAGGAATGCATGAGCTATCCTAAAAGGAAGGACAGATTGAAAAGGAAACTTAAAAGGAAATGTGTCCAGGACCCTGAAAAAGACTGGTGGCTGGGATGTTTTAGAGCTTGGAAGCTGATGGGAGCTGGGCGGGCAGTTGCTTTTGCGGACTAGAGGCTATTTATAGACTGGGCCTTAGCCGGCGACAACTTAAACAGAAGATATTCAGAAATCTCTTGAGTCCCATTAACCTGGTTTAATTTGAACCCTGAATTTTTCCAAATCAAATTGGCATGGCACATCCTTGTTGAGAACTTAGGGTCAGACCAATGCTTTCATTTAGTAAATAAAGGGCTTGAACAGTGAAATTAAGTGCCCCAGGGTCTGTCCAATAGCTTGTTACCATAAAATAAGAAGCATTTGTGAAAAATCATCAATTTCCCTCTGATGTCAACCAGAGAAATTATTAATATAGTCCGGACATTATTACCCTCTTGCTAACGAATGATCATTCTTTTTTACTAGAGAATTGTAGATTGTTAGGTGACCTGTGCATTTTTGGAAATATTTCTTTCTTTTATGTAGTAGTAGGTGATTATTTATCACATTACTGCTGCAGCAGTGTATAAAAATTGAATTGCTAATAAAAACAGTATGCCTTAGCAGTAGGTATTTCTTTCTAACCATCAGAGAGATAGTCACCTTAAATTTATATGAGCAAATGTTAATCTTGATTTTTTAAAGTCCAAAGTATTTCTGTAATACATTTATCAATGTAGGGAGCTTTCCAGAGGCACTACAGCAAACATAGTGTGTGTGCTTCAGTCTAGGGGAGTATTTTCTGGAAGCCACCAGACCATTTAGACTGAATTGCATTTTCCAATGATGATGACACCTCTTCTTGTGGTCCTCTCCCCACACCCATTGTGGGTCTCTCTGGTTTTGTTTCCCACCTTAGTCCATCAGTCTGTTGAACAGGACTCAATAGATACGCAAATCTGCCATGTTTATTCATTCATGCATGGTCATTCATTTATTCATTTTGTATGGTGTGGAGGTTGTGTGCACAAACAATGAATTCAGACTACCTTGATCCAGACACCGGCTTTGCTGTTTAATGTGTAACTTTATTAAATTGCTTAACTCTCTAAACTTGATTTTCCTTACCTGTAAAATGGAAATGATCATAGCACATACACCATAGAGTTTTCTTGAGAATTACATGAACTAATGGATATTATTTGGCCAGGACAGTGCCTAGCAGTAAACAGCAACATTATTAGTCATAGTCATGATTTAATCATGATTTATTGAGTGCCTCCAGTATTTACTAGACATGGTGCTGGATTCTGGGCTTATAAACATTAAAAGCCGTAGACAGTTCTTGCGTTCTGAAGCTTCCAATCTGGTGGAGAGACACAAAGGCAGCAGAGGAAGATAATGAGTGAGAGGCTGCCACTTTGGGAAGGTGCCAGGGGCTCCTGGAGCTCAGGAAGAGGGGCGTCCAGTCAGTCCCGGGAGGTGGGCTGTGCTGGAGATAGTTTTGGGTTGAAGTTTGAGGTCAGGTGGAAATCTACAGCTTTCTCCTTGACCGCAGAAGTGTTACCGGCTTAGCGGGGCCCACTTAGACTGAATTGTGTTTCCCAGTGATGACGACTCCTCTGTGGAGGAGTCGAACAGTACGGAGTGTCTGAAATAAAAAGGAAGGTCCCCTATTCTCTTAACCCTAATCACGCTCCCAGATGTGTATCTGGTGTGTGTCTTGTAATTTACGTCTCACAGTAGCAGATTGATAGGCTAGGAAAATATTTATCTTACAACAGTTTTTTCCTTGCATATTCAATGAAGAAAAAATGTGCACTTGAGATACGTATATATAAGGATTTGTGTTTCACAATGTGTATGCTATACAGGTATAGTCTACTCGTATACCTGTACTAGGTAAGTATTTGAAAGTATGGAAATTCCAGAATTGCTTCTTTAGTACCTAAATAATAAGTAATAGTCCTGGGAGTAACACAGACAAAGATACCATTGGCCTATACTTGGGTAGCAATGATATGTGTGACCTAGACAAAACCATTTATAGGAAATTAAAGGTAAGAACATGAAAATGCATATTAAATAATGACCTTATTATTTAATATTGTTCATATTAAACTCACCATATCTGAAATGAAGTATTAGGGCTGGTAGGCCCTCTCTAGGAAGCCCATGGACTGAAATAACTAGGGTGCTTCAGGTAGGAAGCCATTGGCTTAGCTTCATTAGAGAAAATACTGCAGCAGGCGGCCTGCCAGGATGCTCTGACCCAGCTCCGTCGCCATCCACATCTCCCTGTTTGTCTCTAAAACATGGCCATCCGTGTATAGCTTTGATGCCTGTGACTCACTCCTTTTCTCTCTCCTTGGCTGGCTTGGGGCTTTACTCTTCAATGTTGCCATGGCCTTCAGTGCAGAAGATTATGTTGGGAGCCCTTTTAGAGCGTGAGGTTTCCTAGCAGGAAGCGTGTCACCCCTGGAGCTGGCTAGTGTATTTGTGTATTAGCTTTCTCTGCTGTTGCCTTAAGAACATTTCTTTCTATAACTTTCTGAAGTTGCAAACTCCAAGTTAAAATACAGAGAAATGCTAACTTCTGTGCTCTCCTTTGAACTAACTATTGATTTCTTGGTATTTTTTCTGCTCACAGTAATGTAAGTCTGTCAAATATTTTGAAAAGACATATAAGTATAATTATCTCAGTAGGAAGCTAAGAAGATTGTCTTAAAATACTTTTTTAACTAAGCATAAAAAGCATGCCAGAAAGACTCAAGAATATTTCAGCCTGAATAATTACTTAATAATTAAGGAACAGATAGTGCTTCTATTTTTGTGCAATTTAAGTTGACCTTGTTTAAACTTCAAATTGGCCACTGTTTCGCTTTTAAAATGTTTTTGGAGGAAGAATTTCATGCAGAGAATAGATATGTTTAAAGTGTTGATTTAATTAGTTGGATGCTCTTAAATTTTTGTAAATTTTTTTTTTTTTTTGCATAAAGTGTTTTTAGATATATCTAAGGAAAATGAGAGGTAGCCAGATGTAGTAGAAATACTGCACTTGGAGTTAGATGAGGGGAGATTCAATCTCAGGTCTGGTCTTTCCAAGGTGTGACGCTGGGAAAGTTATTGACCAGTCTGATATATATACCAATCTTCTGTAAACTTTAACACACCATCAAAGTTTAATGTATTATTAACAAATTTTCTATATGAAATAATGGATAATAGTTGGTTAGCACAGAGCTTAGCAGAATGCCCTGCCTACTTGAGATCATCAGTTTTGGGGGTTATTGTTGAAATAATTCGGTTGCACCGCTAGGTTAAGAAATAGGCCCACATTTTGTGAACCCAAAAGTTGGAAGAGAAACACTTGTAAACCTTTCCATGCACGGTCTCACGTGCCGGCTGCTGCGCCTTTGGGATCTTGTCTGTCTCCCTCCTGCACGCTGTTACCTGTGGCAAGCTGTTCCCCTCTCGCCTCTTCCTGCTGTTTGCTCCTTATTACATCTGTAGCGGGGATCAGCGCGCTCTTTTCTGTAAAAGCCTGACCATAAATAGTGTTGGCTTTGCGGGTCACATTGTCTCTATCAAAAGTACTCAACTCTGATATGGCAGCATGAAAGCAACTGTAAAATAAAAGCTCCAATAAAACTTTATTTTAAAAATAAGTGTTGGACTAGATTTGGCTCATGGGCCGGAGTTTGCCAGGCCTTGCTTTATTATCCACTTGGAAGTCAGCAGAAAATATAAAACTTACTTCTCACCTGGGCCAGTAGTTTAAATAGAAGAATCAGCCTGAAAGCCAGGGGTTCTTTGGTTATGTATTGGTTATATATTGGTTACATATTGGCAGAGGGCCGTGGGAGAGAAAACGTTGAGCTGTTATTCTAAGTGAGATCTTTGCTGAGTTTCTGGAAGCCACGAGGGCCCATCTGGACAGGGAAGGTATTTGTCTGGAGAGGGTGGGGAAGAGCTATTGCTGTATAAGAACCTGGCTTCAGAACCACCTCCCCGGGGAGCAGCTGCCGTGCTCGTAGAAGAGCAGAATACATTTCATTGTCCAGATAATTATTTCTTCTTAATACAGAAGGAACAGCCCTGCAGTTGGGAAAAGTCTGTATCGGAATACTACCCCCATGCTATTCATAGCTCCTCTTGTAGCCCAACATTAGCACCCCGATTATCTATTGGCTATTATTTTTAGCTACAATCTGCCTGTGCTGTACTAAAGTGATGGAACCAAGAAGAGGGAGGTAAGTACTTAGGGGATCCACTTTTTTTCAAAGTAATTCCTCAGTTCATTCACTACATTATGGAAAATATTCAAACATCACCTAACTTATTATGACAGATACCTGTGTATATCATAGCACTGTAAGCACACGCAGTAATTATTCCCATATTGAAAATGATTTTGAAACCCAAGTCTGTGTTCACAGTTTTGCAAAATTGGAACAGGTTTGTTGACAATGATATTAATTTGTAAATTGTTCGTTACAAAAAGCATCTCCCTAGCTTTTGTTCTGCAAAGTGGTCCTGCATGAGAATCTAAATAGTTCGTGTTGGCAGAACTAGTAAGATTTTGAAATTGACCATCCTTATAGTTGTGATTCAAATGAGAATTTAAGAGAAAATATTTTTTTTTCATTATTTGGGGCTGGCTGTTGTTGATATTTTCTTTCAAAAAGTACATTGTGTGATGGAAATTGTATATTTGGGGTAGGATGATTTGCAAGCCATTATCTTCAGGTTTCTCCAGTGGATCACCTGGGAACCAAGGAGATTTTCTACTTTGCTTATTAGACAAATAAATTCTACTCCCTGACCATGATGAGACACGTGACTTTAATTTGCAGTCCGGAGCAGGCGGCGGCAAACACTGCAGCCCCACTGCCCTACCTCTAGGTATGTTGATAATTCCAAGAACGTTTCCGGAGGCAGGATTTCCATTTGACATGTATCAAAAAGTAAATGACTATTTAATCTCTTACTGTAACAAGAAGAGGAGCAAGTGATACATGCTGGAATGGAGTTCAGAAGGATAGAAAGCCAAACTGAAAGATTTTCTATTTGAGATGAAAGTACAATAAGCAGTAAGTTTTATAAAAGCGTGGAATATGATAATAGAAGAGAAACGAATGAACGGGTTAGAATTTGGTGCATGCATGGGAAAGGAAGGTGACCCTTAATGGATTTCTGGGGTTGTCTTTGGGGGATTATGTAAACCAAACCCGATTGTAAATCTAATATGACTACCATTAAAATCCAGAAAATGCTTACTGCAGGATGGAAATTGAAATGACTCCTGACTTTATAATGTCAGTAATCTCACATGACTCAAAAAATAATGCTTTTTCTTTTTAATTAAAACTTGCAACATCCTTAGCAATAAAGTGGAGAATATCAAGGAAAGTGTAATGAAACTTGTAGGAGAGTTCCACTTTCTACGTTTCCAGCACTGTATGAAAATTGCACTGTGTCCTTAACCAGCGATGAATATTAGTCTTTGCGAAAATGAAAGGTGAAAGAACTGTCTCTTACTGTTTTTCATTTATATTATTTTCATTGCTACTATGAATAATGTTTTATACATTTATTAACCTTTTATTCCCTTTTCTAAAAACTGCCTGTTCCAGAATTGCCCATTTTTGAAATGGTATTAAATGTTTTCTTCTCGGTTTGAATATATTATGTATGTCAGCTCCTTGTCATATTTAGAACAAATAGATTTCCAGTTTGTGATTTGCCTTTTAGCTTAATTCATTCGCATAGATTATTTAAGGAAATGAGGTTCTTTTTTAGTCATTTAATCTTATTTTTGATGGTTAAAGGTCAATGAAGTAGAATTTCAAAAATTGAATTCTTTGACATAACTTTTATACCTTTATCTATTGAGTTAATGGTATTAGTGTATTAATGCTAATCTATGAGTTTTACAAGTACAGAAAAACAAGAGTTCACTATACAGTTTATAACACGTTTGCCTCAGTATTTTAAAGGTATAAAAATCTAGAATTTTTGTACTGTAGAAGACCACGTATATGTGCTGTAGGCTACACGGAGGGTAGCATTGTTCCAGGAGGATGTTTCTCAAAGTGTGATCTCTGGGCCATGTCAGCATCACGCAGGAGCTTCCTAGAAATGCAGATTCCCGATGCCCAGTCCAGAAACTCCCACGCTGGACCCAGCGATCTGCTTTAATAAGCTTGCCAGGCAATTCTATGCATGCTGAAATTTCAGGAAATCTTACAGTATTAGGCCACTCACCATTAACTGAAGTAAGCTGACGGTTTAACCTGTTTAGACTTTGGTCCAGCCAGGTATAAATGATGCCACCTTCCCCCAAGGCAGATTGTAACATTTTAGCTCACACCTGTCAAATTCTCACTCAAGTTCGATGCTGCTACCTCCCTCCTGAGCTTAACCTCCCAGTGTGGGGATTTGCTTTGGGAATTTTTGTGGGAAAATATGCACAGTGGTATCATGTCCCCCTGTGCTGGGCCGGTCCCTACGGCTGTTGCTTTACCACGAGGCATTTTTGACATCGGACTTATAGGGCTCCCAAAAGGAGGAAGTGCATGAGGCAAGCAGGGAGGACTGTCCCTCACGGTGCCCAGGAGGATGTGTCAGCACGTCTTCATTCCCTCCGCCTGCATCACTGCCTACCATGTAACAGATTTCCCTTGCTTGCTCTTACCAAGCCACCCTCCGCTCTTCTGCGTGAATGGTGTGCTTTCAGTGTTGATCTCGACGTGCCCCTCTTCGGGGCACAGATATGCGGCTCTCTGTGACGTGGCCCCTGGGTGCCTCACATTCTTGCCAGTGTGTCCCAGCTCACCCACAGTTAGTGGTTTCTTGGCAGTTTTGCACCTTTTCATATACATGTTGCCATTGCACGAAGCGCCTTCCTCGTGTCTCATTCCCTCGGTTTTGTTTCTGCTCAGCCAGCTCCTCCCCGGAAACCCCATTTCTGGGATTTTATCTAGCAGACAGACTTGAACGTGAGTGCCCAGGAGTAGTAGTACAAGGAGTTACTTGCAGCGTTGTTTATGATAGCAAGAGACTGGAACCTTGTAAATGTATCAGTGTAGTTCAGCACGTTATGGTACATTCATAAAGTGAAACACTCCTGGAACAATTAGGAGGAACAGGACAGATGTATATGCACACACACACACACACACACACACACACATACACATACACACACATGCACACACACATACACATACACACGTATACACACATACACACGTGCGCACACACATACACACATATGCTCGTGTGTAAGCTATCCGATATCAGTCCTGACCACCGCCTCCAGTCATTTTCTAGGAGATCACTCCCACTCTCTTTGCAATCAAAACTGGTTAGTGTGTGCCAATAAATATGTGACATTTGCCTTTAGAGAAAGGACCTGGAGGGCTTGGGGTCAGGAGTGTGGGGGAGGCTTTTCACTGTATACCCTTTGATATTGTTGGATTTTCCCCTTGAAGAAGGAACATCTCCCCTCTCCTCCCCTCCCCTCTATCCCTCTCCTTTCTCTCTTGTTCATACATATACAATGCATGTATGTATATTGCATGTATAGACACACACAAATGCATGAGCACGCGTGTGTTTGTGTGTGTGTGTGTAAACCAAACATTCAGATCAGGCATCTCTTTCCCAAACCACCTTCTGTGGTTTGGATTTGATCCCTTTTGCCTGCCTACCCTATGCTATGCTTACTGTATCATAACGTTCACCTCTCACAGTAGGCAGTTTTCACTTTCAGCTTCTTCCTCTACCCTCCCCCTGTTATACCCATGTGCCCACTCACTGTGGGCTAGAGATGCATTGTTCCAGATTTTAAAAATCTCTTTCTCGTTTCTCTATATATGTGCTCGTGTTTTCTCCCCATGTGTGGAGGCCCCTTTTCCATCCCCGACCCATTTAACCCCATTCACCCCATATGGTTACCCCAACATACACCTCTGTCCTCTCTGCGTCCATAGCACTTTATTGATCCTCCGGGTGTCAAGTGCATCTACTGTGTTAGAACCAGGTGTGCTTCCCCCTACCTGCGAGCTCTGAAGTCAGGGACAGCCATAATCTCTGGCGCCCATATCTAGCGCAGCCCTGCTTATGAAATCTAGCATATTGAGAGGGTGCCCAGTATTTGTCCAAGGGAATGACTGTGGAAAGCTCTGTGCAATATTTATAAAACTCCACTCCTGAACATCACTCTGTGAAATGATCCTGTTTATTCTGGAAGTAGTTCAATTTAGACCAATTAGTATCAATCCCAACTCCTTGTCTTTAAAAATGTAAACTCGCTAATGGGCTGAGCATGTTTTTCATGTTGCTGAAGGTTAAGGGAAGCGAGTGGTAATCTCCAGGCATCTCAGCCGTCTGTTTTCCTGTGGTCTCTCCAGCAGCAGAGGTGCTGCTGGGGTTGTCCCCGCCTAGCAGGGCTGAGGATATGTTTGTTTATTGTTGAAAAGGCTCCAGTGTGCCCATGTCAGTCAATCTAGGCTCTTATCCTGTGATGACAAACTCCTCCCAAGTCTCAAAGGTTTACTGTAATAGGGGATGTCCCTCACTCAGTTGTGTCTGCCCTTGGTGACATGGGGCTTCAGGTTCTCTGCCCTCAGGGACTCAGGCTGATAGGTAACCGTCAGGGAGGAGAAGGAAAAGCAAGCATGGTAGAACTGTGGGATGGATCTGAGGGCTTCCATTTGGAAGAGACGCATACAATTTTCATTCACGTGCCATTGGCCAAAGCGTGTCACATGGCCAAGCCTGATATCGGCAGGGTGGGCACTTACAGCCCTCCCTCAGGGACGAAAAACTCATTTTCTGAATAGCATGATGCTCTGCCAAAGTCCAGGTTAGGGCTCTTCTCTTGAAAATGAATTGATTTTGCTCTTGTGTCATCAGTGTGCTTGTTCAACACACATTAATTGCACATGTACCGCAAGCAAAACAGTGAGGGGAGGAGGGGTAAGCTGGAGACTGTTTTCAAGGAACTGATGATTAGACGGGTCTAAAAACACATATGATGCATCTCTGCACAATGGTTGGGTTGGTACGCTGGAGACAGTACACGGAGCACGGAAAGCTGGAGTGCAGATAGCATGACATCAGAAGCGTTAGCTGATACCTGAATTAATTTTGTACTATCATTATTTTTAATCTTTCATGTAAAGGTGTACCATTTGAGGATTCATGACATCTATTTGCCCTTTAATTCTTGTCACCCTTTCAGTATGTTATAGAATCTATGTAACATGTATTACATACCAGTCTATATAATTATTTAATAAATAATATTTGCATGTGTGATCATAAAGCGGCAACACTGATCAAAATGGCTGGTGTTACCTAATTACTCATACTCCTGGGTGTTGGATGTATATAGTAGTATTCAGAAGTCTTACAAAACCCACTAAATATTGTACTTGTATAGCATGATTTTAGCCTCCACCTCTTTATTTGATTTTTCTATTTATGATTTGTTCTTCTATGTAGCTATCATTTTATTTTCAGAGAACCAAAATCTGCTCATGCCCCTACTGGGTCTTTGATTTCCCAGCGTGGGAATTGCTTTTTTTGTCTACCCACTGATTACCTAGTGCTGTTGTCCTAAGCTGTCAGTGTTTTTCTGTTAGTGGATTATTTCTTGTCCATTGCCGTTTAAATATACATTCAGGAGGATCATATTTTAAGAAAGGATTAAGTGTTTCAAGGGAGAAAAATCATTCTTCTGTTTCTAAAGCGTATACAGCTGTTGAACTTTAATTAAACAGGTTTGTAGGAAAGGGGGCTGGAGACCAAGTTCATAAAACTAGACAGATATGCTTTGTAAATGAAGAAGAAAGCTAATTAAGCCAAGCATAGCAGCTTAATATTAAATTTTAAGACACTTCTAGTGTGTTTGTTGTAAATCTTGACACTGCTACTGCATATTTTTTAACAAATTATTCTACAAGTTAAGGCTAGCGTTTGGGTGTCAGGAACTCCTAGTCAGGTGGGAAATTATGAGATCTTTCCACATCATGTTAGTATTTATTGTAACAAACTTAACTCTTGAATAAAATGTAATTCACCAGTGAAAATAAACAGTGAATTTATACTTTGGAAATAGAATTTGTTATGGAAGCCACAAAAATAAACCAGAGCAACTCACTGTTTCTCAGTAAAGCATTTAATTACCAACAGATTCTGTACCCAAAACAAGGCTGATAACTCAGTTTAATATTCAGTTGTGGGTTTTTTTTTTGAACTTATTCTTAAGTCTTTTAACTAAGTTATGTTTTTCTAGTTCCTAAAGGATGTCTATGCCATTTTAACAAAAATGCACCCATATTCTATGAAGGAGGATGAACAAAGAAACCTACTACATTAGAATTTGTCGGAACCTAAGAAGCTCGCAGATGCATTTAATTATTGACCCGAGTTCCTGATTTAACTTTGTGTTCTATTGTGCATGGACTCTGTGAAGGAACTTTTAAGATTTGGATTTCACCTTCTCCATAGGGAAGACCTAAGTGGGGAAACTCTAAAAGCATAAAGGTGTTTATATTAAGCCTACTGGGCATGAATGCAGTAAATAAAATCAAATTGTGATTTATTTAAATGATTCACAAGTTTAAACCTCATTTTTTTCTCATTCACCAATAAGTATCCTGCTTTATTCTCTAAATAAAATTATGAACCATAAATTAAGCAGCGAGTACATGCTTACATGCATTAATGTCATTGTAAAAACTTCACACCATTATTAAATCATGACAGAGAAGACCTTTTTTGCTTGAGTTAAGCAAAAGGCTCATAGGCACTGTTCATTCAAAAGACCACCAAATAAGAATCCCATCAACAGTTTTCCCAGACAGTCCCAACAGCTGCAAATAAATGAAGATTTAGAAACAAATTATGCTGAGCAATGAGAATTGTATGGCATGTTGTCTTGTGATGCTTCAACTGATGTATTGTGTAGCCACGATGCTGTCGTCAACAGAAGACCCCTGAAAACGGGATGTTTCTCCCAGTAAGGTGCTGGGTAAAATGAAACGTTTTATTTATGCTGAAGATGAGAAATACATAGAGCACTCTTCTGAGAGATGCATTCAACCTAAAAGGTTGCCTTTACTCTAGGTTCTGATTTCCATTTTAAAGACAGTATTATCACTGATTATGCAGAACATAACTCTCCACAGTAGTGCTTTCCTCTGTCATGCTGGATGAATGTCAGCAGCGGTGATCGGTCCCCTAAGTATTTTATCAGGCTGCTTCCTTCATGCAACACACTGCCAGCATGTGATGGAATGACTAAAACACCACTTATAAGCATATTAGTCATAAGGAATTTCTAAGTTCTTTTTTTTTTCCGGAGCCATCTAGTTATCTACCTATGATGTGATGTTTCTTTCTCATGACACCTGGGACATTTCCTGATGGTCCAGTAAGTCACTCCAGGATGTTAAGGCTTCTACAGAAGCCTGCTGGGTGGGCCAACATCTCCAGTTGTTTGTTGCCTTCGTTTCATTATAACTTACTAAAATAGAGTGATAGACATTTGTATAACCAGAGATCAAGCTCAGTTCACTGATGTCATAGATGAAGAGATCGAGACCTGCAAAGGTGTATGACCTGCCCTGATTTACATAGCTAGCTAATGAACTAAACCTTGGCTCATGTAACCCTCAGTCTAGATGGCTCAGATGATAACTCACATTGGAAATCCATAAACTTCACTGCAGTTGCCCTTTGTTTGTTCTATTGGATGGACGAGTGCTCTAAAAACCTTTTTTATTTCTGAGATTGTGTAATTTTGTAATTCCTAATGAATAACCACCAACCAACTAAGCATATTTGAAATTTGATTTCTGTTTGTCTTTATGATTGCATAAATATTTGTTATTTTTAACTTTTTAAAGATTTACCTCACTGATATTTCTGAAATTAGATCTCTCAGAGAGAGACATTGGGCCAATGGCAGGCTTATAATTGGTACTACTGTTTTGAGCACATGCATTTATAATGTCAGGATCGCTTTCACCTTTCCCCAGAATCCAGCAGAGAATTGTATTGTGTTGCATATCTGTGCTGGAACTCTCAATGGTCTTTGCTGTGTAAGATCTCTGGTGCTTTGAGGTGTCACATGGCAGTCTTCCTAACAGCCTGCTAGGTCCTTCTACTGTTGATGTTATGAGTACAGTGAGATGCCCACATTCTATTTAAAGTCAATCCTAACACCTGCTTACGTGGCTGTTGATTGTGGGCATGCTTCTTAAGGGAAGATATATTTGTCTTCCCTTAAATGCATACAGGGCAGAAGTCATTTACCATTTTAGGGCTGAGATTTCAAGAAGGGGAGATTTGCTCATTGCTTCATCATGCTGTCAACGTTATTTTCCAGGTGGCAGGACACCGCGAGCTCCTCAGGGCCGTAGGACAGCCTCTGCCCCACAGTATAAGGGGTCTTGGCACATGATTGTTTGGCCCCTGTGTGCTAGCTTTGTGATTTTGAACCAACTGACTCTACTTTCTGCAATTTTGCATTAGATCAGTGGTTTTTTAAAACCTGGCCAAACATGGAAGATCTTAGGACACTGTTAAAACCACAGGTTTCTGGAAGTCACTTCAAATCAACTGAATTGGACACACTGAGAAATGGGGTCCAGGAATCTATAATTTTTAAGGTTTTACCTTGGATAATTAAAAAAAAATGAAAATAAAAAGCTGTGTCCAATGCCAGACCAGTTAAATCCTACTCGATGGAGGGGATGCCCCCAGGATCCCACATTTTCAAAGCTCCCGAGGTAATTCTCATTTGTCGCCCGGGTTGAAAACCACTGCTCTAAACTTTCTTCCATCCCTAGGATTCAGCACGTGTTGCTTAGATGATGTAGCAATGTATTGCTCTTTAGGAGCCAATGAAAGATCCCTGCCTGTCACTGTCTGTCCGTGAGTGACCTCTGTCAGTTGTGGAATCTCTTCTGTTGGAAGCTTAAATTTAGTGGTATATTTGGATTTCCTGATAGATTCCAGGAAAGTGATTTGCATATAAAATAATCTAACGTTCAGATCTCCATTCTCTCTTTCTCTGTGCTATCTCATCTTCTGGGAGGAACTGCGTATTACATTTTCAGGATATTTTTCTTAGGCGATCATTAAAAAAAATCAATTTTCTTTTTAATCCAAACTTGATCAGCGCTCACCTTATTGAAATGAGCAAGCCATAATTGGCACACAAATATGCATTAGTCCTGCAGGAACTGTTTGGATTTCTTGCTTCATTTAAAAGAAGGTGTTTACTGGAAGTGTATTTTTAGTAAAGACACATTGTTATTATTTCCAAATCAGTCTGTCTCAGAAAACCCTGTCACAGAGCACTTACCCACTATCCTTTAACTGTATTGCTTTTGTTATGAAACATCTGCCTACCCTGCTAGACTGAGTTCTTTAGGCAGGAAGTATTGGGGGCCACTGTTTCATCCCCCTCCCCTCCTGCTAGCACCTAGCACAGTGCTGCCTGGACTGGTAGGTCGGTGTGCCGTAAATTCATGTTGAATCATATATTGATAACCCAGACTGGATTTTAAGGAGAGTCAATTCTGTCCAATTGTTTTGCTTTCTACCTAAAAGATGATAGCGTGGGGGTTGGGAGATCAGAGCCAGGAATTGCTGAACTCATATGGATAAGAGAAGGAGGCAAATGAAGTGAGGCCCCAAGGGAGGTCCGGAGGGGGAGAAGAGGAGAGGAAAGGGTCAAGGGCACCAGTGCGACAAAGAGGGCTACTCAGGTGACAGGAGGGTACTCCACACGACTCCCACGTTTTTCAATAAGTCTTTTTAAGTTCCAGTGTTCGGTGTATAGGGATTTCTTGTGTCTAAGTAAGAAATGTACCAACCTGTGGCGAATGATTTATAAGATTTTATTTGCGTTGAACTGATAACATTGCCAGGAATCAAGATCTCAGATGCTCTGGAGAATGACAGTTGGCAATTTCTTTTATACATTTGGCATTGAGGAGGGAATGTAAGGAGAATGACATGAAGATGGGAGAGAGCAAGGGGGGGATGAGATTACAGGAGAGTTGACGAGAATATGTGCTTTATTGAGGGTGGTTGAGCATCTGAGAGGTCTGAAAAGGAGGCATTTCAAAGGTGTGTAACCTCGATGCACAGAAACAATGGCAGGGATGCTTAAGGCAGAGATGACCTTTCACTAAAGAAGTTACAGGCCTGGGGCGGGACCACCTACCATGAGCTCTCTAGTTAGGACTTCATGGCCAGGTCACCCTGGGAGGGTACTTTCAGTTACATTTATGCCAGTGCTCCTTTTCATCCCCACGTGCAGAAACCATCAGGCACTTAGTGGGCATCCTGTTGGCACAGTTGAAGCTTAGACAAGATTCACCAAAGGAAGATCCAGAGGCCGAGGGCATAAAACGCTCTTCTGCCAGGACACGAGATAAAGTATAAAGTGGGCTGTGCTTTCACAGATGAGCAGTGATGGTAGGAGCCAAGTGGAACTGGTGTAACTAGTCTGAAAGTGAACTTGTCCCCAGCCCCATTCTTACCCCAGCTATATGAGGTTGAGCATATGCAATTATCACCTAGGAATGAATGCAAAGAGGGTCAAATACGCACAGCTGTGTGACATCTGGGTGGTTTCAGCTGGAGTCCTCTACTCTGTGACCCTCTTCACCCCCAATCTGCAGACTGAGTAAACACGAGCCCCACGCCTCACTCCTCTTAATAACATTGACAGCCTGAGAGTTTCCAGGCATGCCATTTCTTACTACCTTGGCTTTTTGTGTTTGATTTTATCATTAATTAGGAGCAGAACTCTGAAGAGGGAGAATCTGTACTTTTTCCTTGTGGGAAAAGAGCCCCTGGCGCCAGGACTAGCCTTATAAATAAATAGTCAAGGCCCAAGGGCCTTTGCCACAGAATAAGATTGAATAGAAGACTGAAAGCAGCTCTCGAACCAACAGCCACACAGCCTGGGATTTTAGCATTAAAGATGAAATACTGAGAACGAGGCCAGAGGCTTTTAAAAACTCTTCACGAGTCCTGTGCTAAAAGAGCACACGCTTCTTATAAAAACATCACATGATTTCTTTCTTCATAAGAAGATTGAATTCAACAAATTCTGTGCTGTGTATTTACTGTATTCAAATAAAAGTTCCTGGAGGTAGAGAGATGACTAAATGGAGAGTTCCTTTAAAGGAGGTGGAATTATTCAAAGACACACCTTCCCTTGGGCGATCTGTCCAGGGCACTTCTCGGTATTTTATCCCTGTTCCACCTGGTGTGAGCCAGAGAGCGCACTGTTTGATCCACGCCTCATTACCCACCTTCAATCTCCAGGCATCTGACTCTCACTCAAGTCCGGTGCAGCCGTATCTGCACCAGGCCCTCCCTCCAAGGCCATTGCTCCATGTGGCACACACTGAAAATGAAGGAGCCGTTCTTCCCAGTGTGGTGAATACTTAACGGTACATGATAAAGTTAATATAGCTATCATTTCTACACACCCCTTATTTGTGATCATGTCTCAAGTAAGCACAGTAACAGCAATCTTTAAAACCCTGTGGCAACGCTGAAGAGAGTAAGAGCTCTTCCCTGATGTAATATCCTGAAATAACGTTTCTGCAGGTTATCACCGAGGGCATGTATGGTCATATATCATGCTAGAAAATTCTATTGCATTCTCCAGAAAGGCAACATGAAATTTTTTATACTGTTCTTTCAATTATCTCTTTCGTCCTCACCTTATAATTCTGAGGCTAGCTTCCCATAGGGAAGACCACAGCCTTAAAAGTGTGTGTATAAGGAAAATATGGGTGACACATCCTCCCTTTTTTGCTGAGGCAAAAATATCAAATATTTTTTTCAAATATCATCGGAGAATGTAAAAACTATTCAACACACACAAAGTAAATTCTTAAGCAGCGTTTTCAGAAAGGGCTTAATTTAAGCATATCAGACTTTTAGTGTGACTCATGCATTTATCAATTCATTCTGGAAATAGTTACTGAGCCTAAATATGTAACTGGTGGTGTTCTAGGCATGTGAATAAATTGTTAAGAGTCCCTACTCTCATGAGTCTGTATGCAACCATAGAGTACGGAGATGAGGGTCAGAAATGTCACATAAAGACAGAGCACCCACAAGTAAATGAGTGATAGTGGGAGCGGGGGAAGCAGACAGGAGAAGGTGTGGTGACACCCACTGACTGGGCTCAGTGGAGGAGTGTTCGGGGGTTTGGGTAGTCAGGGAAGGTGGACCAGACCTGCTAATGAAAAGGAATGGTCCTAGGACTGTATAGGGTCTAGGCAGAGATTAGATTTGATTTTCAGTGAGATAGGAAGCCATTAGAGTGTCTGAGACAAGGGAGTGAGGATCTAATTAATATGTTTAAATGATCATGAGGCTGGTATATCTCAGACTGTAACAGGAAGGGACAAGGATGGAAGCAGGGAGTCAGGTAGTGGAGACTGGGGGTTATGATAATCCAGACAAGAGATGATGGCGACTCCCCCCAGGGTGACAACAGGGAAAAGTGCGGTTGATGGAGTCTGGATGTTTTGAAGATGAAGTCGGACGATTTGCTGAGGATTAGATATAAAAACAGAAGGAAAGAGAAGCATCGAAGGGGAGCTCCTTGGGTTTTGGTCCAAACAACTAGGTCTGTGGCAGTGGGAGTGCCGTGTGAATTACCTGAACGCCGTGCTCAGCTAAGAAGGGTTATGTTTGCTGCTGCAAATGACATTCCTTTTTAGGAGTTGGTGGCATCCCTTCATTTCCATGACAGCCCTATATGTTTTAGGCCAGGGAAGTCCCTGATGCTTTTCTTTGTCCCTGCGGAAAAATTTGGAACAGTCCTGTAAAACACAATGCAGTACAGTGTCCCTCGTGTGCACCCCCACCCCACGTCTCTCCTCCTGAACCCGATGCCGGCTCTCCAGCACCGGCTTGCCCCTCTGAGCTCTCCCAAAGCACAGCACCCCACTTCTCAGCTTCCCACCCCAGCCCATCCTGGGACCTTTATTACTCTCATGCCTGTCTCTTGCTCCCTAGAAAAACTGCATTTCACATGCATTAGATTTCAAGTACCATGTAAGGCCCTAAGGAGGGTATTTTTGAGATTCTGATATGTAAAATTGATTCAGCCATTATATAGTGATCATTCCTATGAGTAGCATTGTGCTTGTCGCAAAAGAAGACATTGTAACTTGTGTAAGTATAGCTGTTGCTCTTCATGAACTTAGACCAAAACTGAAGATAGAAAATACGTTCATATGAAGTAATTAAGTGACCATACTTAGGTCACTGAGCTTTGGGGAAACCATCAGGCTGAGTGTGTCATTCAGCGTGGAGTGATTGTTTCAGGTTGGTTGTGGTGATGTGGTGGAAATTCTGATCTTCCCTTAGGACTCCCAACTTTCCTAGTTTATTATTAGTGTTGATGATTAAGTGCATTGTGTTTCATATCACAGGCTAGGCCCTGACTATGCCACTTGCTGTGACCATGGGCAAATTTCTTAAGTCTTCCAACCCTCCCTCTATAAAATGGGAATAATCACATAACCTATCTGTGTGGTTTTTGTGGCAAACCCATGAAAAAGTCGCCTGACTCATGCTAAGGACTCGTAAGCATTCCATCTCCCTCTCCTTCCTATCTTCATGATCATGTGCCGGCAGCAGTGGTGGAAGCAGGGAGTTTCCAGGTCCAGCCGCCTGAGGATGGCTCAGTGCCTGCAGCAGCTCCAGCTGGGTTGGGGGTTGGGGGGGTGGTAGCAAAAGGTCTACTGCTGCCCAAGACCATGCCACAAGGGAAGGGGGTGACCTTGGTGGCAAAAGGTAAAAGAATCGGAACGCAATGAAAGAACCTGGTTCGTGGAGGAGCTGTCACCATTTTCCAAGTACTTGTACCAGAGAGGAAGGGGAAGTAAACGTTTCGGCATACTAATGAAGCTCATGGAAGCACCTGGTAGCTGTGCCAACTTCATGAGGCTTTGACTTACGCTGCTCACTCCTAAACATGAGGAAATGGTTAAGGGCAGAGGACTCGTTAGCTACAGAACTGGTTACTTCCCCTGAGCTGAGACTACCTCCACCACCAAGACACAGAGATTTGTCTCTTGACAGACTAGTATTTGATAGCTGTAATCCCGCCCCCCCCCACCTCCCCTTTTTCTGCTCATTGTCTTCTAATGGGGAACTAGAAGAAAATTCACAATTCAATCATTTTGTGACATTTCTCTTTGTAAATGGCACCTCCTCTGTCACTTCCTGATCAGCGAAGAGTCAGAAAGTAAGTGACTCATTCCTGATTTGTTCGTGCAAGCCCTTTTTGTTATTTAATCATTTTGAGACAGTCATGAGTAGTTTTTAGCTTTCCAGATTCTTACAATTCATGAGGCTGCTTAAGCAGAAGATATTGATTAGCTGGTTGAATTATGCAAAGTTCGGTTCAAAAAGTCAATCTTGATTTACAGCTGCTGCGAGAGCAACTCAATGCAGGCTCGGGGAAGCACATTATCTGCAGATATTCCTGTGCTCGTGGAGTGACAGGCTCCACAAAAGGAGGCTTCTGTCTGTAGGATGAAGGCACAAGGCTCTCTGAGCCGGGAAGCCATCCCCTGATACGAAATGGAGCAGACATGAGCATGGATGTGACCATGGGTGGGTCTCTCCAAGAATAAGGAGCTGCTATCGCTGCCCGAGATGAGAGGGGACGCACTTTCTCAAACGGGGGTAGATATCTAAGTGTTACCATGTAAATACCTTGGTGCTGATCCTGCAAACTGCTTCACAGGTTTCCATGTTTTGTGGATTTGGAGATGAAAGTGATCTCAGTAGCCTTGAAATCCTGTGAGCATTAAAGGCCAGCCACCACAGAGATACCAGGAAGGACTCTGTAGAATGCAGCCCTTACGAATTCCCAAGAATTTGTTCTTCCACATTGATTCCCAGTCGACGAATCGCTTGCTAAGCCAAGGGGCCCTGTGGTGATGGGACTGTATATACACTTAAGTGCCATGTTTGTTGCTCTTTTTTTCTGACTTGAAGTTGACAGGCAGAGTAATTTTGCTTCTGCCCCCATGGAAGGGAGTCTTCTGCCATTCATTCACAAGAAAATTCTAGACAGAGCTGGGCTAGTGATCTCAGTAAGGCAGCCAAGAGTATGAGCTATAATATTGAAAGGGAGTAGAAAATGGTGGCCAGGTGGAGAAGAGCAGCGGGACCCAATGGCTAGGTCACTACATATCGGGGCTTTGCTCGATGCGAGGCTTGGAGCAGGGCCCCCAGCCTGCAGTGTTAAGTACACAGGACAGAATCGGTAGGTCGTCCAGCCACAGCGAACTGGGGCTGAGGACCAGTAAGAGGAACTGAGGCAGGAGCCTCGTGACGTGGGTGTGGTCCATACCGAGCCGGTTGTAGCCAGTTGGCAAGTAGGGGGACAGACAAGCACAGAAGAGTCTGCCGAAGCAACAGGAAGGACCCCAGTCGTCAGGCAATTGCCTCTACTCTATCCTCGCTGCCCAGGACACCTCTGGCTCAGGAACAGGGACAGGCTGAGCCACCTTCAGGGAACTTGGTGTGTGAAGCTGAGAAGACCTGAGGAAGGCCAGATTCACCAACAATATAGCACCTGCTGAGAGATAGTATTCCTGAGATTGTTCTAGAATGTTCCAATCCAGGGTAATGTCAGAAATCAGCAGTAAGAAGCTCTCCAAAAGGCACATGCGAGGAGCGCTTTTTATGCCAGGAAAATGCCTTTCTCTTCTTGCCAAGTGTACCTCTCACTGTATGTATTTTGTATGCATTGCTGTTTGACTTTTCTATTTCCCGTGTGTCATAGAAGGGGCCAGCTCGGTCTCTCTCTCGCTCTCTCTCTCTCTCTCTATTTCTCTCTTTCTCTTTCTCTCTCCCGACGCACCCCCCCTCACCTTTTTTTTTTTAATCATCTCCTTTTTCCTTCTGTTTCTACGTCTTTCTCTGTCAAATCCTGGTTTTCATTTGTCTCTTCCTTAAGCAGACACAATACAAAGCTGAGACTCTGTGTGTGTGTGTGTGTGTGTGTGTGTGTGTGTTCGCTTGTGGGCGTACACACACATACAAACACATACATTTTTTATTATATTTTGGATAGAAGTTTTTATCTCTTCTTCCTAAATTGAAAAACACTTTATGTCCCTGTCTTTAGCAAATATTAAATGGAATGTTTGCTTCTGTCTTCAGTCAAGGCCCTGCCTAGCTGTTGATCAGCTTTAGAGGTTGGGGTTTGTTCTGAACAGGAGAATATACTTTTCATTCTGTCTACTTCATTACTGGTACATCATGGTAAAGGCATTGTTTTAGTCGATCTTATTTATTTATTTCTGGCCCTGTTCTAAAAGGATTTGAGGTAATATAATAAAATAACACAAGAGAGAAAACATCAAGAAAAAGGGAAAATTAGGATGGAGATACGCGATCCTGCAAAATTGTCAGAGGTGACTCATCGGTTTGGTTGAGCTTCCTATAGGCCAAAATTGAGCATTAAGCAAGGTCACTGTTGCCATTATAGAACAGTAGATGAGAAAGCCCCCAAACATAGAGGCTTAAAACAAAAGTATATAGTTTTCTGCTGCTGCTGCTTCTGTACTAAATAAACACAGCCTAGTGACTTAACACAAATATATTCTCTTAAACTCCTGCAGGTCAGAAGCCCCTTGTGGATCCCACCAGGATAACATCAAGTGGGGCCACATTTCTTCCTAACGACCCTGGGAGAGAACCTCTTTCCTTGGCCTTTGCAGCTTCTCGAGGCTCACGGTCATTCCTCACGGGGCATCCTTGGCTCGTGGTCCCTTTCCTCCATTTTCAAAGCCGGTGAGGTGACATCTGTCTGGCCATCCTTCTGCACTCACATCTCCCTCCGACTCTCTTCTGCTGCCTCCCTCCTCCCCTTTTAAGGACCCTTACGACTGCAGTGGCCCACTAGGATGGTCCTCGATTAAGTCCCCATCTCGAGGTCAGCTAATTAACAAACGTAATTTCCTCTGCAACTTTAATTTCCCTTTGCTGTATAACCTAACTTATGTGTAGCCTCTGAGGATTAGGACATGCGCTTCTTTAGGGGGCTATTATTATGCCTGTCACATACAGGAACTTGATTCTCCTCGTGAATCTGTAATTTCGGCAGAGCGTAATGGGAATACATCATTTCCGTACCACCTGGCTTCAGCCAGCTTGGGTGGAAGGCTGGGGCTGGAATCCTCTGCAGGTTTTCGCACTCAAATATTTGGCAGTTGATGCTGCTGCCAAAGAGCTGAGGCTGGTGCAGTTGGCATTCCTTGAGCATCTCTCTACGTCGGTATGGTCTCTCCATGTGGTCTTTCCAGCATAGTGGCCCCAGAAGCAGAACTTCTTATACATGTGGCTAATGTCTCCAAGGCATTGGAAGAGAGGGTAAGTGAAGATAGGTAGCTCATCAGGAAGGAAGGAAGGAAGGAAGGAAGGGAGGGAGGGAGGGAGGGAAAGAGGGAGGGAGGAAAGAAGGAAAGAAGGATGAAAGGAGGGAAGGGGGGAAGGGAGGAGGAAATGGTGGAAGCTGTGTTGCCTTTTGTATCTTAGCCTTCCAAATCATGCAGCATCGCTTCTATCACTTTCTATTCACTAGAACTGAGTCACTAGAGCAAGACGTATTCGAGGAAGAGGAATTACACTGAGAAGGTGTCACAGAATTTGCAGACACCTTTTAAAACTACCAGGCACTTAAAAGGTTTACAGTGTCCCCTGGAAAGCTTTTCCTGGGGATAACAAGTAAATACAATGTTTTTCATGGGTGTCCTAAAAGGACCCTGTGTGTGATGTAAAAGATAATGACCTCACGAGTATATGTACCCAAAATGCAAGGATAGAATTCATAGAGATGCTTATTATAGCATTTCTAAGTGCTAGCAGCAAAATATATTTCAGGAACGAACAAGCAAGCAAACATTTCTACAGGTCGCTAAAGCCCGTATTCCAAATACATCGGTCTCTAGTGGATTAAAGACAGCCCAGGCAAAAACATCAAGATTATAGAAACATTAATGGACCACACATCCTTCAGCCGATCTTCCATGAATATTATATCTTATGACAAAACATTCTGAGAGATTTCGGCATCAACAAGATCAGGATTCTATTCCTTGACAAGAACCAGGAGTAAAAGTAATCTTTGCTAGTTTGGGATAGGTCTTTAGATTTTTAAACTAGTTTGGTATTTAGTTCATAGATGAAATAAATAAACTGTGTTCCTCATCTAGTCACCAATTTTGAACAGAAATGAACACAGACCATGTTTTATGTATGGAAGATAAAAACAAACCAACTGAAAAATGTTCTCAACTTTCAGTGTTAGAACCTTTTAGCAGGTGCACATTTGCTACTCTTGAGTGCTTGTCCTTGCACATAAAATAGTTATAGTAATTAATTTTTACCATTAATATATCTTTCAAGATGTTTAAGTCTGTTGTGACTTTTTCTAAAATTTGACGTATGAATAAAATGAGTAAGATCAAGTGTAGGATTGAATTAATTTCATTCTTATACCATCTGTTCTTAAATCATATTTTACTAAGCGGGCAGTACATACTTTTGTTGCTTATCTCCTCCTGTTTTTGCCTTCTTTCTGTTGTCTTCATCAATATGTTTTCTGTCATGGACAGAGGACAGGATGATTCAATCACTTACACAGTTCGCAATTAGTGTGCACGTGATCAGTCTAGTCTTCTCTTTGCTACTAAGTACTATAGGAGACAGACTGTGAAATGAATGAATGAAAGATAATTCCATGGCATACTTAATAGAAAGCCAAGTTCGCCAGCTTTTTAATGTTCTATCACATAAGTATCCATACTTGATTAGTGTGGTATTTTTTTCCTACTGCTACCTAATAAAACAGGCAATTAAAAAGAAGCTCTGAATGCCTGTCAAGTAGCCTCGTATTGTTTTACCTCAGACATAGCATCAGAAGATCTGCGTGGAAGCATCTACGCGAAAGCGTATGGCTGGGTAGAGCTGTGGGAGTTTGGGAGGGAAGGGGCGCTTGAAGGGGTTTGTTTCGGTTTTGAAAGATCGGTGTTCACACACTCTGTGCCGGTGAGACGCCATGCCCTTGACGTTACTCACTAGGACCGAATATCCAGAAGCATCTACAACTGTTTATTTTCAGTTAGACTCCGCCTAAGAAATAAAGTGATTCAGGTGTTTAGAAATCACTGTATTGGAAATAAAAGCTGGTCTTCCTCTGCCTTCCCTTCTCAGCCCTAACGTGTTTCTTGTCATCTTTCTGCCCACACCTTGTGCCATGATTTGATCATTTACCCAGCAATACAAGTCTCAAAAGGCCAGCTGTCCCCCGATGCCTGCCTTCCTTTCCTTCATCGTCACCTATAGCCATGAATGGTTAGATGTAGCTAAAATTTCTCCGTTGTTCCTTTTGTTTTCTTTCTCTTCTAGAAAATATCCTTAACTTTTCCTTGAATGATGGGTATGGAAGTAGGTTGGGGGCCTAAAGAGCATTTCTACCAATCAGCGTGTTGGCTGTATTCCGATTCTACTTTGGAGCAATAATTATAACATGCAGGTGTGACAGAAAGGGAACCACCCAGCAACTAACTGAATTTTTCTCTAACTTGAGAATCCTGTTCTTGAAGTAAGAACCTTATTGTTCTTTTTGTTCATGTTATGAGACTATCCAGTATTTAAAAGTATAGCCAGCCTGTCCAGCTTCCCACAGGGACAGAAACATGGGATCAATCTGACACCTGTGGCCCAGAGGACCTGCGACATGGAAGAGTGTGCTCCCAGTACCTTGTCTGCAGGGCTCCCCTGGCACCGGTGCTCCTGGATTGGACCACCAGGGTGCCATCTACCATCCTGGAGACCTTTTCCTTGAGGGTGAATATTGAGTGTAAGGTATTAGGAGAAACATAAAAATAAATAAACCCTGATCCCTATCCACACCATTTTATGTCTGTGGAACTACAAATGTTTTCATCAGAAACCTCTTCTCAACTTTGTTTTAATAAAGTGGATTAAAGAAGTCCTGGGGAGAAATAGAAACAGTTCTGTGCATGTCCTCCTTGGCCAAAACCTGGCTCCATGCTGATAAAGACAGATTGTTCAAATAGTTTCCCCTAGTTTTAGGTAGAAAACAGAATTTTAAATAATACTGTGAACTGCCATGGTCACTCATTTAGACTCAATTAGGTACACTTGCCACTGAGTGACAAGGGGAGTTGCATGCTACCCTCAAGCCCGTGAGGAGGGTAGACTGTTGATTCCTCTGGGCATCGATGGAGGACTGTTCCTGAGAAGTGTGAACCTGGGCTTTTGTTGTCAATCAGCTGCAAGAAAGCTACAATGTGAAATGTCTCTAGGACATGGGGACTTCACACTGTCATTAACCAAAGTTCTGGGATGTCAGTTTCAGTCTTTCTAAAAGGAATGCTTCAGTAAAGGCCGCAATGCCATGGCAATAAGAAGTGATGTTCTAATTTAAAAATGAGATCTTCTGAGTCACAATTTAGATTAAATGAACAACGTGTTGATAAGATATTTCCGTTATTAACCAATAATTAACTGTGACAGTATATTTATGTGAAAAGTTTATTTGAAAGACTTGATGAAAAAGTAATGCTGATTGAAATATAATAGGCTCAGTGAATTATTTTTAAACGTCCTGGTAGAAAGGGTAGAATCTCCCTTAAAACTAAAATGGCAGTAAACCTTCCTTTCATGTAAAACTCATGATATTGAAGAGTTTACATTTTATGAGTTCACTTTCTCTTTTCTTTTTCTTTTAAGAGTTCACCTTCTGTTTGTTTCTTTTTTCATGATATTAATGACACTAGGTGCATGTACTTTGTCTTTATATAGAAAAGTAATTTGTTGGGTAAGTGACCCTACCAAATGCTTCATTTTAGTTACTTCTCAAAATAGTGCCTTTTAACAGGAAATTATCTTGTTTCCTGTATTTCTGGTGAAGAGATCAAAGTTTTCTCTAACAATACAAGAATTACTTATCCTTGAGAGAAACCCAGAGTAGTTATATTCATTGTTTATCACTAAAAGTTGATTGGTGAGCAATAAATCACTCATCTTTTATGTGGCCCCTCCCTCATTGTCATCAAAGAACTAAAATTCAAGAGATGATTCCTGGTGGGCAGTGTGTTTATGCCTGGGGGCCTAGCCACGGGCACTGTGGGTGGTGGGAGGAGATTCGTAATTCTAAGTCCTGCTTGAAATACGTAAAATAAGACACAGTATTAGACCAGCATCTTTCTAATTTCCGTGGTCGCCTTGGCCTATCCTAACCAACAGGGTGAGTAAAGAGGAGAAAAAATAACATTTTAAAGCTTCAAACATTTATTATGAGTCTTGAGTCATTTAATTTTTAAAGCCATCTTCTAGGGATGTGAATATGTCAAATAGATTTAGATGATTTCAGTAAATTATCAATAAAAAGAACCTTCTATAGTATATCAAATTATAGCACTATAGCTCCAAATTGATTGGGGGTTTTATATCTTGTAGATCTGTTTCTACTATATTTATTTAAATGTAATTAATGACATTCGCCTCTTTTTTCACTACCAGGGTCCTTTGGACCAAATATATTAGACCATTGACAAACATTTTAGCATTTTTATATGCAAGACTCTGTGGAAGACATAAAGAAGTGCAATTGTATTTAAGCCTGACATTTACACATTTCTTTACAGTTTGCAAACATTAGCACATCCATTCTCTCCTGAGCACTACTCCTCCCAACAGCCTCTTAAATAAGTAACTATTATTTCCACAATTTTATAAATGCTCCAAGTATTTTCAAAGCAGAGTGGAATTACTGTTTTCATAGCACCTGGGCGCTGAGAGTTGGATGGCAGTGGTGGGAAACACGGAATGAAGTTTATTCTTATTTAATCAAGGGAAAGACTGTAGCCCTTAACGTTATTTTCAAGCTAATGAACCAAATCTAGAATAAGTCGGCGAGTTCTGCAGTGGAGCAAGCGCTCTTCAGTACACTTAGAAGTGACGCTGCCAGAAGCGATCACTGCCCACGAACGCAGATGACTTTGGAGAATTATTCCTGAGCAGTTCCATTGAAGTCGTCTGCTGTTAACGTCCGGGCGAGATGGGGGCCCCTCCTTGTGCCAGAGCCATTGATGCTGCCAATTGCAGACATATGTCAAAATAAATGTCCGTCGCGGTGTGCCATGTGTAGTTAAGCACATTTGTTGCCCTGAGACCCACGCTTCCACGTTAGTGAATAAATGAAACTAGAACATGATCTCAGCAACGCTGCGGGTCTGAAAAGGGGATGGGAAGGAGAAACAGGCCGGGGGGGTCACCTCAGGTGTTTCTCTCCCTGGCCTGGCCGCCTACCCTTTTTGTTCGCGGTTTACAGTGAGAGCCTTCCAAGGGAGAGCGACTTGCAATAAAGCCCCTTGGCCTCAGTTGGATAATTGGATAGGAGACCATGCGGAGGAGGAATGAGGCGTGTGCAGGGCGCTGGTGACAAGTCGCCCTCTCTTTGATGTCAGGCACAGAGGGCTCCTGTGTTCAGCAGATGAGGGCATTACCGAGGCCATCTGCAGCCACCGCCCTCCCACTAGAACGGGCCTCTGTCTCGGGAAACCTCAGGGGACTAAGCCGCCCATCCCCAGTGGAAGGAGCCGCCTCTGGATTTAAATGACAGGGCAGCGTAGAGAAGAGAAGGGTGGAAAATGTTCGTTTTGTTGGTCTGCTAAGTGACAGAGCCCAGCCAAGGTTATACCGTGAGTAACGCATCAAATAACGTTGAACAAAGCTTATGTTTCAAGCCTAAAACAAAAAAATTACCTCCTAACAATGAATGTCTCATTTAAGAAGCTGGCAGTTCTAATTCCTATTCTTTTTTCCTCTGTCAAGTAACTGGTCATTCACTAAATTATTATTTTTTTTTAAGTTGAGCTGTCGGAGGAGAAAAAAGACATCAAGGAAAGAACTGTTGAAATCTGAAGCTTGCAATTTAGTTAATAGTGTTAAACTGATGTTATTTTCTTAGTTTTAGTCATTTCCTATGGTTATATAAGATGTTAACATAAGGGGAAACTGGGTGAAAGGTATATGGACACTCTCTTTGATATTGTTACAACTCTCTATAAGTCAATAATTATCTCAAAATACTTGTTTTTAAAAAAAACTCAGACCAGTTACTGGGGGAAAGGGTGATATGAGTAAGAACTATGATAAGTAATGCAACATACCTCATAATAACTTCTTTTTTTTTAATTTTTACCTAAAAGCGTAATGAGAGCTGGCAGCTTAGGAAAGCATATTAAATATTAAAGTACTATTTCAAAAATGTAGGAACACGTATGATCAATTCCCAGCAATAGAACTTTCAAATTTACCTGCCACTTGGCAATCACCTCAATATTGCAAAATATGGTAAATTATGGGATACTCTGTCTAGTAGAAGCGAAAAGCCAAATTATTTCCGAAACCTTTAGAGGACCAGTGCCTCAGTGGCCTTTCTAACTCAGAGATGTCTGCGAAACGCTTCTGAGCTCTCCAGAATAAATGTGCTCCTGCTCCTCTGCAGGCCCTGGTGCTCATGTGTCACCCCCACCTGTCACTCAGCATTTTCCTCCGTGTTCCCAACTAGGGCCACCCCTCAAGGCACGGACCTAACTGTTACTTTATCTTCCCTAATCTTAGTTCACAATAGGTATTTGTAGAATTTTGTTTTTTCAAGGAATGATTGAATTTGATTGTGGAAAAAAATGTGTATGTTGTAAAACCGTTTTTGTAAGAGGATCTCTGGCTTATTGTCCTCCCCAGAGTTCAAGTGACCACAAGCTGTGAGATAAATATTTCCCTGAAGCCTCTGCCATCTTGAGAGTGCTTGGAAATAAGCCCTCACTGCTCCATTGAATTAAGTGTAAATCATCCAGAAAACACGCGGAGTCCCTACGAGGAAAGCCTTGGGGAGCATAGACTGTATATGTGCTGATTCTGCTCTTTCTAGGTTACATCCGTGATTTCTGATATCAAGATCCTGGTTCCTTGAATGTTTAGGTTAATTCAATACACCTTAGCCACGATTGTCTTCCCTAGTCAGTTTTTGTCTCTTAGGGCTCATTTCAGAAAGACATAATAGGGCAAATCAATCAAAAATTAATTACCAGTAATCAGTTTGTCATTTTAAACACTCTATTGAAAGTCGTGAAATGAAAGTTACATGTGAAAGTACAAGAGAAAGTCATGCAAAAGTCAGCATATGGGAGCATATCTCCTTCGGAAGGCCCTGAGTGAGTTTTGGCTTCATCCACACATCTTGTTCATGGTTGAGCCGTTAGTATGCAATGTGGCTGCTGCTGTTTGAAGGTTGTTAAGCTTGACCTGGGTTTTATTGGTGTTCAGTGTAACTTCCTCAGTAATCTCTTCGGGTTTGCACGTCCCTGGGAAGGGTGAAGCACTGCCTCCAACTGCCATATTGCATGGTTGTAAAGATTTGATAAAACGCTAACTGATAATAATGACAAACTGAGACCCTATAGGGATAAAGATGTATTTTCTTGTTCTTTTGAAAATTATTACATTATTTTTTAATGAAAAGAGGAGGGGCTTAATAAGGAAGAATCCTAGGAAGAGGGTATAACAAAGAGAAGTCTATTTCTTTGCTATTTTTGTAACTCACACATCTTGGACAGGAGGGTTATGGTGAAAGGCACTAAAATCTTAAGAGTTTAGGTTTAGGGAGAGCTATCAGAGGTCATACATTTTTCCTTCTAATTCTAAGTCTCAATGTAAATCACTCGGGACAGAAAACCTCCTCCATTTTCTTAAATTCCACCCAGAGAACGTGGGTTTATAACTCTCTTGATAGTAATTTCACAATCTGTGCTTTGAGACGCCTACTTTATACACTCTGTTAGGCTACGTTATCAGACTTTCCAAAACTAAAATGAATAGGAAAGGAGAGGAATGCCTGAGGGAGAGACGTATACAGTGGATACTGGGATATTGTCAGCGGTAAGATAGATGTTTCTGAGTGGAGAAGGTGCACGAGTTAGGACAGATCATAGAGAAGGGTGACTTTAACAACAAAAAGGTCAGCACCACTCCACTAGTCACCTACTAGTGGATACTTTCTTAACATGTTTCCTTGTTTTCTAAGTCTGATCTGATTTTATTTATATTCCCCAAATGGTTCCTTTTGCTCATAAACATATTTTCATTCACCTCTTGTTAGTTATTTGGGATTAATTTTTTTCTTTCACTAGACAATGGCTGTTTCTCTTTTGCTGTTTATTTTTAAATATACATTAACATGGCTCAGAAAATGTTAAAAATGTGATGGAGTGAATGATGCCCTCCCGCCTAGCCTTCCGTCTTCCTCGTATCAGCCATGTTAAACGGGTAACCTCAGACTGGCTAACGAACGCCTTACTAGCATTTTTAATTCACTACTCAGCCTACATGTGAGGAATCTTCAGGAGATAGTATGAGTTTCACCAATAAATAGCTTCCCATGTATGATTCAACTTTTCACCCTTAAAGCGTTTCTAAATCCTGTTCAGAGCTATGCTTGCCTATCTGCCATACCAGGATCTTTTCACTGATGCAAATTTGTTTTGTGGGTTAGGAAGAAGATGAGACGGAGCTCTGTTTGATCTTTGCTCACCGACAGGGTGTTTCGCTTGTCCCTGGCCCTGCAGTGCTCCCTGGATCTCCTTGTGAGGTCGTAAGCCGAAGGGCAGGGTACGCACACAGCCTCCCCGCTGTTGCCCAATACCCAGGGGCTATGAACCTATCAGGACCTTCCAGACAGAAGTGACGTCTGCTGTTACTTTCTTCTTACCTGACTCTGAGGAGCCTACACGTACCCTCACAGTCCTAAATCAGACTTCAGCGTCTGTTTGAAAACAGATCATGAACAACTACGACTTCCAAACTTGACTGCTCCCAGGGTTCTTCTTGACCCCTCCCTATTTATATGTCTGTCTTATGAGATGGTCTCAACCTTCCAAAATGTCATGTGCTACTCTCCAGGCCCGCTGTAGCCACGTCTAGCTCCCCTGCCCTTGCTGCTTACTAGGATATGTAGTCACCAAATGGATGCAAAATATTATAACAGGTTCTCACAGATGGGCTGGGAAGGGCTCCAGCTTTGATGTCTCAGGACATTGGGGTGAAGGGGGGGCACCTCAATTTTAGGGTGGTTGTAGACCTCTATTATCAGCCTAGAAGCAAATAGAAACCTCTTCCCAGAAAGTCTCCTGCATTTACTCAAGCTTCTGTTTGCTTTCTTGTTTTTTTACATGACATTTTAAACACTGAATTGTATAAAATAAAGATAAAAGTTTTGCTTCCTAAAAATGTGTCCTGTTGTCCTACTCCCATGAGGTGAGAAATCTTAGCATTGCAACGTGTCTCCTTCCATATGTTTTTATGTTCATAGAAGCACATATGTATGTACCTGTATGTATTTTATGGTTGTTTTTTAAATCCAGATCTATCATGAACATTTTCTGCATCATCAGAAATCCAGCTCCTTATTTGTAATCTATGCCCAGCATGCCACAGTATGAATGTATTACATTTATTTATTGATCACTTACATTGCTTATCTTTCTTTTTTTCATTTTGCTATCACAAATAATGCTGCCGCACCCGCGCCCATGCCTACTTCCTTCTGCAGTTTGCAGTTGCCCCTGCTGGATGGACCAGTGACATGGCTGGGTCAAGAGATTCACACATTTTAAAATCTAATAGGTGCAACCAAATTGCCTATTTAAAAAAAAAAAGGGACAAGAAGGACAAATGATTCAGCCTTCCTTCATTTACTATGTGCTTGAGAGTTTCTGCCTTCGGTTTATTTGTCTGTGTTTTTGTTTCTTCTTTTGCATTTTAACTGGATATTGGAAAGGAGAACACTGGTAAAGACTAGCCCTGTGTTGTGGGGAGTGGACACCTAATGGGTATTTTTAACAACGCATGTACTACAGAAAGTAACTCGAGGAACCCCTTCTACTTTCCAGGAGGAGAAATTTCTCAATGTGTTTACTGTCATTTCAGGAGAGGAAATTATTTTGATACATATTTGCTCTTCCATCAAATGCCTGAAATAAATACATACATTTTCTAGGAAACCTTGAATAGAAATTGAAGGATTAGACAGGTTAAAGTAGATAGCAGTAATAGTTGTCTCTTTCTTCCTTGATAAGTGTGGGTAAAGCTAGAGAAAATATTTTGTTTGTGTTGCCAGATCAGAGAGTAGGAATACTGTTGTCAAGATAGGGAAGTAAAAACATACGCAGTTCTTTCTGTTCGGTGGCATACATTCAATACGTGACCTCCAGATGATTTTTCAAAACCCTCCTCTCAGCGTGTTTTAGCAACTCGGTTTATTAGGAGTATTTAGCAATTTATGTGGGAATCTATTTATAGTTTCTGATATACTTTTTGAACAGGGACAAGTCATTTATTCTTTATCCTGTTTTCATGTCCATGAAGATAGAATAATTCCCACGTAATTGAAATTAGAGCATGGCTGCTAAAATCAAGTTTGCTGAGTGCTTAAAAAACCGTTGGAGGGAAAGGAAATGTTAGCATTAATTAATGCCTTTTGATTTACATTTTGTAATGCATTTTTAATTTTACTTTTAAAACTAAATTTGAATGTATGCATTTTTATGACTTCTGTCTTTTAGATTTAAACTTCTTACCATACATGATAGCTTAGGTAAATGGTGAAAAAACATTCATTTCTTGTTTGAGTAATTTCCTTTTCTGTGGCAGTGTATATATTCTAATTTTAATTTCTAATCACTCAAATGTAGACTTGTCTTAAATAGTAAAAAGCATTTAAAATACGTTAATATATATATATATATATATATATATATGTGGAATTATTGAGTTTATTTGGATGGTGTCTTGAATAAATGTTCGGGTCTCCTCTATTGCTTGATTCTGAAAATTTCCACTATCAAGATCTCTGTGGGAAGAAAAATGTGTGCACACACGAATCTGTATATTTTATATATGTTATGTGTGTCCGTGTAAATATATACAGAGGATGCCAAAAATGCATACACATTTTAAGAAAGGAAAGAACTGTATTAAAATTGTAATATTCAATATATACCGATATCAAAAGATGAATACAAGTCACGTTTGACTTCTGCAGTTACAAGAGATGCTCCAAGTGGTGACCATCAGCATAATTTTCATAAAGTTTTTCTCTTTCTCACAATGTGCATGGTTTTTTTGGCCCCCCTCTGTATATACACATGTACATGCATTTGTATATAAACATATATATATACATACATAGACACATTTATGTGTTTACATATATATGATTATGTACATTTGTAAACACACATGTATACTTCATATGTATTTAAGAGTAAATTATAATGTTCTAAATATATTTGTTTTCACACATCCTGGGGTCCTCCCATCAGGTACCTCATACTATATTAAACCTCATGACCATGAACATGCAGCAGAATATTAAAACAAAGACTTGGCCAGAATGAAAAAAACATCTTCCCCAATGATTATGTGTCCCAACTACCAGAATTCTGCATCATCAGCCAAAAAGCATGAGTGAGAAGAGCAGACTCTCAAGTCCTACCCCTGAACCCCATCTGTTGATGGGACCTCCCCACGCGATGAAACCGCTCATCACCTGAAACTCCAATGCCATAGACGAAGCTCAGTGCATTTCCCCAAATATGACCCAGTTTCCTACTTGATACGGCAGTCTCCTTGTCTCACAGACTTCAAATGGGGGAGTCGGCTCTGATGCCCCGCTTTCAACTCCATGATGAATCTATGATCAAAGTTTGAAAGTTCCTTGGATACTACTTACTTTCCTTTCACAAGGTCGTCATCCTACATCAAACTTTTCAACATTTATATTAGTGAATAGCCCCCTACTGGTGTACTGCGTGTCCTCCTAGGAGCTGAACACAAACTTCATTGTCATAACTGATGAAAATGCACCTCTCACGAAGTTACTTTCCAGCCTGCGGACTGCCCATAGGGCAGAGACCAGACTCTCCTCACCGCAGTGGTTCGGGCACATTAGCGCTTCGCTCCCCTTATTTTATTTTGATCACTACGGCCCTGCTGAGTGCTCTGTTGTAGTCACGCTTGTTTTGACATGCACCCCGATACTTCATGCTTCATTGCAATTCCAGCTCGCATGGTTCCGTCGCTCTGTTTTCATGCCTGGGTGGCTCATACTAGAATGAACTCATCTGTCCAGACTCTAAACCTGAGGCTTCACTGAGGTTCTGGTACTTGAAAGTACTCACACTCTTCATCTTTGGCTCTCCCATTGATTTAATAGATTTAATGGTATCACTCTGTTTTCTTTTTTTAACTCTGCTGCTTTTCTTAAATGTAAGCCTTCTTCTCTGAAACCATGAGGTACGACTGCACCCTTCTGTTTCCTTGAAGAATGTAGGTAGTTTATGGGATGGTGGGAACAGTAGGTGGAACTCATGAGCCCAGGTAGAGGGTGGAGAAGGGGGGATGGCGGGCTGGCTGCAGCCGGATGCTCTCGTTGGAGAGGCTGCAGCAGGATCGAGGCGCCCTCAGAGGGCCTGGAGGTGGGGACAGCTCATGTTGGGCCCCGAGAGAAGCGTTTGAAAGAAAGTTCACAAAAAAGGCTCAAACAGAAAAAGGAAGACTCTTTTCTTCAAAATATGGCCTCACCACAGGCTGGCCTGTGATTCCCGGGCAGCAGGCGGATTGTCATCCCGCAGCGCTGTCCTCGGCTGTCGGTGCTTCAGAGCTCTTGCGAACCACCTGTAGGTGAATGTTATGGACCCCATGACATGAGTCCTTGTTATGCTGCGTAGCCCTGTCTCATAAGGTGCTCGCTTCATTTAGGGCCACCGGTAACTGAATTTCTGTGTAAAAGGAGCTCATTTTTCCTGTGACTGGGTGTGTACTTACTTCGCCTACCTCAACTACACGACTTATTTAGGCACCTAACCAGCTGAATAAACAGAGACGCTGGGCTGCTCTTAACCCCCCCCCCCCCCCCTCCGCAAAGCCCAGCGCAGGCTGGTCCCTGCTCACTCTGCCTTCTCCTTTCCTGACACCCGCCCACTCTCTCTGCCCCTCCGACTTTCTTTCCGTTTCTCCAACATCCTAGATTTGCTCTGGACGGGGGACCTTCGCGTAGCTCCCAGTCTGCCTGAAATGTCCCTTTCCTTCTCTACAGAGTCCGCTTCACGCACTCAACAAGCTCAGGCTCCACTAGTCCAAGTATATGTGGCTTTCAGACACCTTTCTGGCATAATCCTTAGCATAGCTGTGGTACATTCTTCAGTGGTTATCTGATTAATATCCATCTTTCCCATTAGATTAGAAGTTCCTTGAAAAGATGGACCGTATCTGTTTTATTTCACATCTGTATCCCAGTGCACAGCACCTCCAAGGTACTCAGTACATTTTCATTAAATTAAGTGAACTGAGAATTTAAATTTCACTGTTATTTTGCTACTCCACACACACCGCTTTGTTCTGTAACATTGGTGTCTAAACCCTCTAAAACTCAAAAGGATCCAAATACACATGAAAAGGCCTCTCAGCAGAGGTTGCTGAAAACAGGGCTTCTGTAGTTACCTAGCTACCTATTTATTTAGCCAAATATTATTTTTTGTCTTTTACACAATAAAGGGGGCGTGTTGACAGTTCTTTAGCAATAGGGCACCTTTTCTCCCTCCGAGTGGTTTTTGGAAACTTGAAATACATTTTAAGTATTGATATTTGCCCAATTTCAGGGAAGATTATACATAGAAATATCTGAAATCGCCTCAAAGACTTTCGCTTTTCAACAGAGGGAGCGTAATGATTTTACTCCTCTACTTTGTTGTACAGTTTTCTCAGTAGAGCGAACACTAAATCAGTAACCCAGCAAGTTCATATTAGAGGAAAGATGTTCAAAGAATTATTCCATATGACTTCTCATGCCTGGATCTTCACAGAACACCTGCATGGTTTAGTGATTCAAAACTGTAAGTAGGATTGAAGGGGAAGGGAAGTTTGATGGCTTCATAAGAAAGAAGTTCGTTTATTCTGGACACTGAGGTTGCCGGATGTAGAGATCTTGTGTATATACTTAAGGCTTTTTGTTCTCCTTTTGTAGCTGATTTTGTGTATTTCTTAGAAACATCTGCTTTAACTTTTTTACTTACTACTTTCTAGAGTTTACCAAGAAACCAAAAGACGTGTAATATTTGAGTGTAGCTGCATAGGAAAAAACATCATGATAAATGTCATCCACGCCTCCCTCTCTCTCACAGGCCACATCCAGTCCAGTGGCGGGCACTGCCAGTTCTGCCACGTGTGTAAGTCCTGACTCCTACTGTCCTCTGCCTGTCCACCTGGGAGTGTCTCAGCCCAGACCTGTGGCCTTCTGGGCACTCGCCCGCTTTCAGGCTTGGCCCCCGTGCCACTCCCAGCCCCTCCCTCTCGCTGTTGGCCTGGTTCCTTTTGAAACGCAAATCTCATCGCTCTTTTAAAACCTTTAAATGGCTCATAACAGCAACAACAGATTACAATGAAAGTTGTATTACATGCCAGGCATCATTCAAAGGACTTTACATATATTAAGTCATAATTACAGTCTGGGACAGCAAATCAAGAAACGATCAGTCATCACTTTTGGTGTAATACAATAACATAGCTCACGGTAATTGAGTGCCTGTTTCGGCCAGGCTCTGTTCTAGGCACACATGTCCTGGAAGTGCCCAAAAACGTATCCACATGACTTGTATTCATCTTTCGTTATTGGTATATGTTGAGTATTACCATTTTAATACAGGTTTTTCCTTTTTAAAATGTGTATACATTTTTTGGCTCTATCTATCTATCATCTATCTATCTATCTATCTATCTATCTATCTATCTATCTATCTGTCATCCATCTATCTGGAACTGAATCACTAACTAAGGGTGAAGTAACTTGCCCCAGGTCACAGCTAGTAAGTGGAGGGACAGCATAGAAACCCAGGCTAACAAGCTCCGAGTCCCTGTTCCCAGGCGGCTCAGGCTGCCTTTCCAGATCAGCTTCCCAGGTTTGGAGCTGAGCTCCTCGTGCTCTGCCGGCTCTTCTCTCTGACCTCCGCGTTCATGGTGTTGCATCTCCTGGCTTGCGATCCAGCCACACTGAGTTAAACAGAGGCTCTCTTAGTGAACCCATCACTTGGACCAGCTGGATTCGCTCAAGCTGTCTCTGCCTTCTGAGGTCCGTGGTCCAGAATGCTTACAGCCCGAGGGTTACCCTCTAGTCATACTATGTGCTTTTGCTCCCGCCAGCTAAAACGTCTGCCTGAAAAAATCAGTTGTGGTTGTTCCCAAACATATTTGTGCTAGTGGTGCCTATTACTGTACACATCTAATTTAACTACATATTATACAAATTGAGGACACAGGAGGAAGAAAACCAGTCAAATGTTTTGAAAAACTAACTTATAATGAGTTTTCTCTTAAATTTCTGTCAAATGTGGTGAGACAACTGTGAAAGCCTGGGAAAGATTTGTAAAAGTCTAGAAGGATTCTGTATTCAGATTTTGTCACAAATATCTTTAAGTTTTCACTCCAGTGTAAAGAAACTAAAACTGGGAATTATAAACAGTGTTGCATAAGTATGGTTTCGAAAAGACTCTCAGAACTTTAACCCATGGATTTATACCCAAAGGGAATGGCTTTTGATCTAAAAAGACTGATGAATTGATTGTGCACTGTATGTTTTATAATACAATGATAAAATTAAGAAATGAATGTATGGTTCTTTGGTATAATCCCAGGCCTTACAAATTTAAAAAAAAATAAGCTGACAATTATCAACCTGGACTGTGTTGGATAAGAAAATTTCTAATGTCTTTGAAATATGGTATCATATATACCATCACACCAACTTTAGGCAACTACAGAACTCAGCATTCTTCTAATATTAACAAATGAAGCACTTTATGATCTCTCATTTTCTGCCTTTGAACATGCTTTCCTTTTGCCTGAAATGCCTTTTGCTGGTCTTTTTACTAGCTATGATTCATTTTTCAGTTTTAGATATAATCTGCTTTGCAGTTTTGTTCAGACTCTCCAAGACTGTCTATGTGTTCCTCTAAATGTCGGTTGAAACTACCCAGGAAAAAAAATACATTGCAATTAAAATTTTTGAGAAAATGATGAATGCATTCATCCTTTACTTTCTTTTTTTTCTTTCATGAGGAAGACGCTATAGGATAGTTTTTAAAAAGATAATTATAAGGATAAGAAATGAACTTTTCTAATCCTGGTATTCTTTCCAAAATAAATCTACAGAGCAATCACAGACTTGACCATGACCTAAAGATTAATACATTATTGTGCTGGGGACAGAATCCATATGACAAGGGACTCATGCAAAAGACAGATTTGGGAGTGATGAGCTCCAAAAACTTTGTGTTTCTTGGGCTATTGTAGTCAAGCTGGTCCTTGTAGGAGGGAAAGTTGTTAGAAATAGATACGCAACTACAGCAACAACTACGAGTCATGTCACTAAATATGAAACACAGCTGAGACGGTAAATAACAAAGTGGGGCTTAGATAAATGGAGAGATTTCCATCCTAAGCCTAGTTCGTCTAATCAGAGCAGTGTTTTGTAATTCTGAAGAGAATATAATTACAAGCACTTACTATCTGAGTGGGGTGATTTTTGATAAGGGCGAAACAGGGTTGCTTTTATTAGAATGAGATAGCTATCTAATCAGAAGATACAGAGATTATGTTCATTATGTGGTTCTGGTGGTCCAGAGGGAATGCACACTTAGACTCGCTTTTGCCTTTTAACCCAAGACGTGCTAGAGCTGTACAGCTGAGTCTTAAATGGCTCGCTCTCCTGGGATCCTTCTATTCCAAACCCAAAACAGTGGGTTGAATGCAATTAGGTCTCACCCCAAAACAAAGTGGCCACACACCACGTTTGCTGAAATATTGTCCCTGTAGTAGTGGGCGCTTGGTGTGCGTAGAGCGCGAGGGTCCCCCTAGAGGAGATTAGTTGCACTGCATGTGTCTGGAGGGATGGCTTCCACTGGCAGGGGACCGACCATTCAGCTGAGTCCGTTTTGCCCCAGGCTGCTCTTCCTATGAGGGTAATTATGTCACTTTTTTTTATCACTACCCTTCGAATGTGCCCTATTGCCCACCAAGTAGAGCATATGCTTCTCAGATTGCTATTTAATTTTGTCCACAGTCAGCCCATCCCCAACCTACAGCCTACATTTGCTGGCGTCCATTAAACTACAGTCCAGCCAAAGCAAAGAATTCAGGGTTGTCCTAACATGAACCCTTGATGTACTTTATCATCTACATACGTTTTGTCACAGTTTGTACCACTCATGACAATATTTATATTCCAATTTATATTTCTAATTTCCCAGGTCAGGATCAGCCCAGCCAGAATTAATCTTTTTCAAGGTGAAAGGATTAAGAAGCACAAATGAGTAGTTACAAAATAGTCACAGGGATGTAAAGTAAAGCATAGGGAATACAATTAGTAATATGGTAATAACTATGTATAGTGCCAGGTGGGTACTAGACTAGCCAGGAGGATCACTGCATAAATTATACAAATGTCTAACCACCATGCTGTACACCTGAAATTAATATAAAATAATATTGAATGTCAAAATAAAGTGTAAAAAATCATTTTCTTACAGGAGTATCAAAGAGTAAAGAATACAGGCTTTTGTGTACCTGGGCTCAACCCTTCACTATTTTCTTTGTTTGGTAACGCCTGAATTACTGGCATTTAGCTCACTACATGGTCCACCATAAGTCCTAATGATAATAGTAGGTTATCATCATTATATCTCAGATCTAGAATTCATCCCATTCTGTTTTGCATTGTAGTTTCTGAGTACATACTTCATCTCCTGTACTGGATTGTAAGGTCCTTGAGTTTAGAGCCATTTTCATACTTAACTTTTCAATCCTCCTGACCCCTCCAAAATGTACATTTTAGATGCTCATTTTAATAAATGTGAATTGAGTTAAATTGCTAGAACTGTGTCTCACTAACCATGTTATAGATTACAATCAGCGGCAGTGTATCCACATACTGTATGTGTCAGTAACACTTAGTCCCCCTATAGTCCTTTGAGGCAAGGCAGTCTGTAACGGCCATAAAATGAATCCATTCACATAATGCTCACACCAAATATCTAACTCTACACTTTCTATATTTTGAGTTATTTTAGTTTATAATAAGGAATTATTTCTATAAACTATAAGCTAACAATTTTCTTTTAATGATTCCTCTTATTATCTATGTTATTAAGTGAATTTACTATAGAAAAACTAAGACAAAATGGTTTTCACTTACCAAGATGGCAACCAATAGGCTTCTTAAGCACTTATCTTATACTCAATACCAATGCCCACGTTCAATTCACAGTTTTCTAACAATTTAGTTTGTAAATGAAGCTTCCATCAATGTGAGTAGAATGCCCACAAGGAGAACTATAAAAAGAAGCCCTGAAATTTGGTTTCCATCATTTTGGTTTTGAAAGGTCAATTAATACAGACTAAACCCATCACTATTTACAAACTCTTTAAACTCTCCAGGCCTCAGATTTCTTAAATCTGTAAAAGGACTGTGTTGCCTGAAGATGTATCTAAAATCCTTGTCAATTTCAGATGTTGTATGATGTGATTATCAAAATGAGAGAAACAGCACCCTCCAACTGTTGATGGTATTGTAAAGAGGACTGCTATGAGAATTCATACTCGTTCATCCATTTAGTTGATATATATTTATGGAGCACCCATCGGAAATACAGACAGACAGGCCCTGTTTTAGGAATTCGGCAGACAGTGTTGAATGAAAGAGTTGAAGTCTCTGCTTCGTGGAATTTACCGTCAAGCAGGGGAGATAGACAAAAATCAAGTAGACTGTAAAGCCAGCGAGCGGATAAGTGTTATGAAGAAGAGTATGCTAATGGATAGAGGGTGACAGGAGGAGCTAATTTAGATAAACAGGAACCTGGAATACAAATTAGGTTAGAAAGTGATCCCGGAGGGAGACCGTTCCACGCAGAGAACAGCAAGTGCAGAAAAGGGTGGAGTCAAGAGTGCAGGTATGTGGCCTTGAGGAAGCTGGGCGTGGGGAGAGCGAGGGGTGGACTCTGTGCGAGGACATGAGGCTGGATGTGTAGAGAGGGGCCAGGTCCTGTAGGGCAGTGATTCCTGGAGGAGGTGACTTGGCCCCACAGGAGACATTTGGCAATTCCTGGCGACATTTTTGATTGTCACGCTGTGAAGGGGATCCTGCTGGGATCTAGTGGGTGGGAGCTGGGGATCCTCTACAAAGTGCACAGGATGGACCCTCACGACTAAGAGTGACCTGGCTCCAAATTTCCACAGTGCCAAAGCTGGGAATCCTGGATGTGAGCGCGCGTAGGTCACAGTGAGAAATTTGGATGGTATTCTAAGTGTGATGGGGATTTTTCAACAGTACAGGAGTATGACATGATCGGACTTGTGTGAGGAGTGACTGAAGACAGAGAAGAGGAGGGACGTGAAAGCCAGGGCGGGGGTGAAGGAGGGGTTCGGGAAGGAGACGCTGGTGGCTAGGACCAGTGTGGGAGCCATCAGGGAAGGACGTGGTCATTGGACTCCGGGAATACAGGAAAGTGAATCCTGATTTTTTTTTCCTTTTAGCTGTGGTTTTCTATCTGGTTTCACAAGGTGATTTATATCACTTAAATTTTACTTTAAGAGGACAGCAATCGGCCTACATGGCAGAAGATCAAGGCGATGTGTCTGGAGGACTGACTCTTCAATTTATGTCTTCACAAGAATATGAGGAATTACATTTTTTTTTTTTAAGATTCACTTTATCTATTTGAATCCAATTTCTTACAGGTCAGATGTTCACCACCCAAACTCAGTGATATAGAAGTCAATTTTACGCTGTTTAATGTTATTCTGGGTGACATCAGAGGTTTAATAAAATCTCATTAAAAGTGATTTCCTGTTCTTCCTATCTGAACTGAACATCACCTGACTGTTCTCTCCCATAATGGAAAAGCCAGCCTTACACTCAAGGCCACGTTTCTTGGAATCTGAGAGAATTGCCCTCTTGTTATTTGAGACTTAGGCCATGGATAGAAAATACTCAAAGGCAAGCATGAAGCAAAATATTCTAGGAAGCTTTAGAAAACTTTATGTTCCCAGCCAAGCCTTATGGCATGAAAGCAGTCTCATCCAGAACCTCACTCATGCTTTGTAGCCCAGAGAATTCCTAGGTTGGGCCCTGCCACCATGTAAGAGCCCTGTGTAGAGGGACGCAAAAAGTCTCTTCTGACTTTCAAGCAATTACCCGTTTATGCATGAATGCAGCTGGTCTAGACATTATACTCTGGGTTTATGATACAGGTTCATGAAGGCTGAAGCAGTTTGGGCTTGAATTACCAAGCTCCTTCCTTTGGTACTTTATAAAACCTATTTGATTCATATTTATATTTTCTGAAGAATGATCGGCAGTTGTCAAATGTGTAATCTAATATGGCAACTCTTCGCAGAAGTCATTCTATTCTCTCTCTATATTACTATGTGTTTGAATGAAACTGTTAAAGACATATTGAGGAATATTTGGTTGGAAAAATGATTGATGATTAAACTACCCCCTGCTGACTTTGATGAGGTAGCACAGCTATTTTGCAATATTGGACGTATAAAAAAAGGATCTCAATGCAAATGCAACCACATTCCAATTGGTTCTTGTGATGTAGTTGTATATAGAAAAGTGATTGGCAGGTAATTAAAACTTTAAAAGAAGCAATTAAAAATACTACATGAAAAAGTTATGTTCAAAAGACACTGCATCATGCTACACTTTGAAGATTGAATAGTTTCATAACCATTTCAGGTGATAATGAGTAGAATTAACAGAGAAACAAATTCTCAAAAAATGAAGTTACAGGCCACCATAAAAAGCAAAATAAGAAAAGAAAGCAAACCAGTCAGCTCATAGGCCGTGATGAACGAGCTGTCTTTGGGCCCTGGAAGGCCTAAAAAGGGGCTTAGAAACATTAAAACATCAACTTGGAAATACGAGGACAAAGGCGATGGGTTTCCAGAGCTTTCCACTCATAAGAGGATCACAAGTTTCATTGTAATGGCCGTGTAGAATGGTGCCTAAGTTCTTTCATTATAATGAACCCAGAAGAAAGCATTGGTTTTGCAGCTGGAGAGTGTCTTGTGAATTATATGTCAGGAAGGACGAAAGCAGCCTCAGAGCATCGGCAGGTGCCTCACCCTTACATCTTTCTGTCTTAGTTTTAATCACAGATGGGGAGCAATTCCTTGGGAAGTTGAGAACCTTTTTATTATTATTATTCTCGTTATTTGGGTGTGTGTTTTTGTTGTTGTTGAGTTTTGTGTAGTTTTTGTTTTCTTTTGTTTCTTTGCTTTTGCCCTTGTGGGGGCCAATAAACCACCACAAAATATGCCCCCTGGCACAAGGATCTTTTTGTCTTAAAGGGACTAGATAAACAGCAAATGCTGTTTCTTTGTTTTTCTTAAAAGCAGATGAAATTCTCATGTGAAAAGCATTCTCTCTGTACTAGAAGCTAAGTAACATTCTTATCCAGGACAAGAAGTTGAGACAGATAATATTCTATACAAACAGAAATTCTAAAATCATTGTCTTCCTCTAGTTTTCCCCCATAATTCAGTTATTTTTCCATAATTGCTTCCCTTTGTTCAACCTACTGTAAAAACATATAGGTTGTGCCATTTTTGGGGGTCTTCCTTTCTTATGAAGTCTCTCATGTCACGTAAAATTTACATGAATGTGTATACAGTAAGTTCCATTAAACATCTTAGATTCTAAAACATGAAACAAAACAATGTATTACAAAGTCAATTTTAATAGGCTAATTGATATAAATGAGGATTAAGTTCCTGCAGTATCTCATCAATGTTACAATGAAACAATGTGAATGAAACAGCATTATTTGAGGACCTGCTATACTTTTCTCTGGTTTAAATGTTTTATGTCCATTTAATTCTCAAGCCCAGCTGAAATACCTTTAGAGGGTAAAGGTGAAGTTTGCCTCGTGTGTGCCTTTTTATCTGTGAATACCAAACTTTTTGGACATCTAATTATGAAGATATTTCAGTATCGTAACTTAAACAGAAGTGATTATTAAAAAGTATCCTACTGAAACTACCATTTAATAGAGTCTTTGCTTAATACAATTCCCTGGACCACCAAATTTAAGCCAAGGAAAAGGTACATACTTTTGCGATTCATAAAAAAAAAAAAAAAGTCTTTTAAATAACAAAGGAACATGGAAGCTACATTCATAAACCAGGATTGAGGAAAGCCTTCAAAGCAACACTAAAAACTGAAAGAAAGTAAGAAGACAAAAATCAATACTAATGTTATTAGGATGAAATAATTTAAACATATTTAATTTTTCTGTACAATTATAATGACTGAAAGTCTTCATTAGAAAGTGACTTACAAAATATTTGCCTGAATTTATGATTGTATATTGCAAGGAAATACTGCACTAAGAAAAAAGATATCTTTCCTTCTATAAAGGAATGCGATTTGAATTCCATACTGTCTTCTTTACCTATCAGTTTTTATCTGTTCCTCATATCTTGATTCAGCTATTCATAATGACTTTCCTGACTATTCCAGCCTAAAATATAATAATACCTTTGGACATGTATGCAGTTAGCGAAATTTGACACTTATTCATTTATGTATTCTGCCATTAGTCAATTATTTTCTTGCCGATGCTTTCAACTGGTTAAATTTTGCCTATGGTGGTTTATGGTAGGTTAGACTATCATGTATATTTTACGGACAACTTTTGTTGCTTGTGTTTTGAATCATGGTGTGAGTTATAATCTTGGTGGAAGGGACAACATCCTATTCTTTTCGGTACCCTCATTCACACAGTTTAATCTGTTTCACATAGTTGTACATCAATTGGTGTTTATACCGAGAAAATAAAAGCGGAGTTGCTACTGTCACCGAGTTCATAAGCTTCTCCTCGTAAACTATAACACATGGATAACACAACATAAACTACCACCCACTGCTGGGTTGATGAGCGCAGCCTAAGTATGGTTATACACACGGCCTGCTCTCGCACGGATGGAACCTACTGTTTGGTAAATGTAGGCATCTTTCTCAGATTCTTGCTACAATTGAAGTGATTTCCATGGTCAGCCATAGATATTTTCAAGACGTATGTTAAACAGGAGAAAACATCCTCTATATTCAGGAAATTGTTACATTTATGCTCCTATAATCCAAATTTAGAAAAAAAATACATTGGGAATATTCATCACTAAAAAAATTCTTAGCTGTACTAAGAACATTCACATTAAATTTATAAAATTAATTCTGCAACTTTATTGTGAAGATGCATAAATCTAACTTTTAATTTAAATGAACTAAATAGAGTTGCTCTGATTGCCTAGCAACGGTCTACAATCTATTTAGAAAATGACATTTCACTTTTTTCAAATGAAAAGCTGTGCTGTATGACCTATTCTTTGGAAACTCAATTTCTTTGAAGAAGAAAATAGTGAAGAAAAAGAAAAAAAATATGCTAAAGATTTGGAGAGGCTATTTGCAAAAACCTATATATGATAAGAGTTGTATCCAGACTATATAAAGAGGTCAAACAACTCAATAAAAAAAAGCCACCTAATTGAATTTTTAAAAACTTTCATAGTTCACCAAAGAAGAAAGCATATGACAAACAAGTACTCAAAAACATTAGTTATTAGGGAAATGCACATTAAAATCACTGTCTGCCCCTAAAATGGCTGAAATTTAAAAGAATGATAGTTATCAAGCGTTGCTGAGATGCGGAAAACCTGAAACCCATACATGGCTGGTACAGTTGCTTTGGGAATTAGCCAGACGGTTTATCATTAGGTGAAACATTCATTTACACGACCCAGCCATCGCACTTACATATACCGGAGAGACATGAGCACAGGTGTCCACACAAATACTTAAACTCAAATGCTCATAGCTACTTTATTGACAATAGCCCCAAAATAGAAACAACCCAAAGGCCTATGAATTGTTGCTTGAGAAACTAATTGTATTGTAGCAATATAACTAAACTATTAAGGAAAAAATGGGAACAAGTTAATAATACATAAAACAACATGCCTTGATCTCAGGCATTAGAGACTAAGTGAAAGAAGTGAGAAATAAAAAATAAAAACAAAATACATAGTGAATGATCCCATCTCCATGAAAGTCTAGAAAAGGCAAAACTAGTGACAGAGAGCAAGTCAGCCCTGGTTACCTGCAGCCAAGGATGGAGAGGAGAGCAAATTTGCCTGCAGAGGCACAAGGAAACTTGGGGTCATTCATGTGTTTTGATCTAGTGATTATGTGATTGTATAGATATTTGAAATTCATTGAATAACATACTTAAGATGGCTAAATTATATTATAGTTTATGTAAATTATACCCAAGCAAGGAAATGCTGCTGTCAATTTAGCTGTTACTCCTTTTAAGATAATCTACCTTTTTTCCTCTGGTAGCTTCTCAAACATTGTTTTTGGGGGGAGTGGGAGTAGGGGGTGTTTAGTGTTTTGCAATTTCATTAAAGAGTCTGTGAATTCATGTTCTTGTCAATTCTGAAAAATTCTCTACCATTATCTCTTCAAATATGGCCTCTTCTTTGTTTGTTTTTATTCCCTTCCTTTGGGACTCTGATTATACTGTTACATTTTCTAGTAATGTTCTTGATGTCTCTTTAACATTTCTTAGATTTTTCATTTCTTTACCTCTCTGTGCTAAATTCTAAGGAATTTTTTAGGTATATATTCCAGTTTAATTCTCATTTCTTTAGCTTATCCTAATCTGCTTTTTTGTCCACATATTTAATCATGTATTTTAAATTTTAGAAGTACTGTTTGGTTCTTCTTAAATGTCTATTCTTTAAAAATAGGATAGTGCTCTTTCTCATATTTTTAATTTTAAAAATATTTAAATATATACAATTTATATTCTATGTTTGATAAATCAGTATCTGAAGTCTTCAGGGTGTAATCCTTCTGTCTATTGTTTGTCCTGACTCATTAATACTGGCTCTTTCTCTGTGAGTTCTGTTCTTTTGGATTCCGAGTTCCTATTGGCTGGGACTTATGTATAGAAAACCTGAAAACTCTGAACTGACATGTTATTCCTGAAGAGTCTTATATTTCCTTCTGGCAGATTCCTGGGGCCGATTAAAGTTAACGCTTAGCTTTCCCAGATCACACAAGTAGCGTGAACTTGAACTCCCATCTGACCTGAGAGCAGGATGTGGATTCTCAAAGGAGATTTTTTTTCTCTTCCAGAGGCCAATTCTAGATAGGCAAGTGTCCTTCTCATTTTCCTATCCTGATGGTAGATTGCTTTTTTCTAGTCCATTCTATAGGTGATGATAAAAGAGATCTAGTTCCAATTTCTGATCTTCCTGAGATCTGAACCCTGGACTGCTGGTGACTTCATGACAATGAAAACCCAGAGGCTTAGAATCCAGAGAGCAGTAAATATCCTCAGGGCAGCCACTACTTTGGACAGTGAGAAATATCAGTGGAATGGCTTGAATAATAAAGAAATAAAGTATTCTAATGAATCGTGAATTATTAATACTATGACCTAAGTTAGGTGTGTGTATGTGTGTAATACTTTGAATATGAATTCATTCCTTTTTGTTGCATCAAGGATTAGTTTGACAATTTTTTATTCAACTGATGACACTCAAAAGATTCAGAGACTTAAAAATAATCATTGTTTTCAAGGTCAAATCAAATTGTAGACAATCATTCTTCATTCCATTTATAAGACTTAGGCAACTTGTCTTGGTAAAGCTAGTACTAAAAATGCCTTTTTATAAACAGGTAGTTAGAGCACCATACAGAACTCATTTTTGACTTTCAAAACCAAAAGTATTTGCAAGCTGCAGATATATACAACCTCGTAGGCTGACACCCCACTTAACTGTTAAATCACCTGAAAGATTATCTTGTCTTTCTTTAATGTGAATTCAGGAGCACAGAGCTATTTAAAATTCCTTCTCTAGAGGAATTCTATTAGAAGTATTATATTTTTTCGGCAGTTCTAAAAGGAACCAGCTCAATATTTTATCATTATATTTTTAAAGCTACGTTGGGTTATTATTATGTTTTTAAGTTATATTGAAACCTGAGAAATAGAATATGGACTGTGTATATGGCATGAGTTTTACCAGGGTTCTACAGCTCAAAGAGTTCTTCCATGCCTGTCTAGTTTCTAGGTAAACCACTGTCTACTCGCATTGCAACATTCAAATATGTAAGTGATTAGTAAGTGAAAACCCAAAGAAAGTAGACTGTGCTTTTACCTACTACTCTGCATATTTAAATATGCACAGATAGTGCTTTCACACATAAGTTTTAGAGTGTCCCAGAAGGGCGTAAGAATAAAAGAAAAAAAAAAAAGATTCATTGTACCATTAAAAATAGTCTGCAGCCACAGCACAACTGTGGGCCAAAGTAATTATTGAAGCATAGCTCAGGTAATTTTAAGAGATTGATGCTGAAAGATAGTGGATGCCGATCACATTCTGAATGATAAAATGAAAGAAAAGAGTGGAAAAGGTGGGCAGTAGCAATAATGACTACCGCTCACCGGGTTCTTACTATACATCAGAGCTGTATTGAGTGCTTTCCTTAAAACAGCCTCAAAAGTAAGAGAATCATTTACCGAGTGTTTAACACATACCCCTTCATCCATAGAACAACTTTTTGCATTAGGTACTATTTGCCCCATTCTACAAATGAGGAAACCGACATTGCGAGTTTCATCAACTTGCCGAAGGGCTTACATAAACTGAAAAGGAAGTGTTAAGTCAGACACAAAAGCCCAAATAGGCTGATTGCAGAGACGAAGCTCTATAGCAACCTTGCCATTTTTTTTGTTTAATCTAACGGCCAACTTTAATCTTTTATGCTGGCTTTATTTCATAATTCTGCTTGAATGATTATTTGAAGAAACAAAGTGGGTAATTGTTTTCTAAGTATTTATCCAAAATAGCCCGTTTAATAAGGCCATGTTTGGACTTATTAGGAGTATGCCTTGCCAAAAATTAAGTAAAAGAAAGGGTCTTCTCTTTGTCATTAATACTTGATGTGGGATATTAGTTCTTAGAAGCAATTTCATGGTAAAAGCAGTAATGATGTCAAGAACTAACTGCCTGATTTTAATTGGAGGACATTTATGTTACAGAGTATGTGATGGTAAGATGTGTTCAACTTGTTTTTGCTTGTCTTGGAAAAGCTGAAACTCTTCTTCCCACTAGTAATTAAAAATAAACAGCAGCCATTAACTTGCTGTTGGCTTCCAACGGCCACAGCGTCACTTCCTTGCATGAATGATTTACTGATCTACAGCAAAGTAATTCGACACTGAAATTGTCTTGAAAATGAAAAACCGTTCCAGAGAATGAATAGCTTCCATTTTGATAGCATCAATATATGTGTAGTTTTCATTTTTTTTATGCGTTCTTCTGCACACATACAACTTGCTCACTGACAAAAAGGGTCTGACAAGGGCTGCCGCTCAAAGAACACTGTGCAAAGCTCAGCTTCCGGGCTTGACTCTAGAGACTTGGGGGCGACATTCATACATTCATTCATTCAACCTTTCAACCAACATTCATTGAGGAGCTTCTTTAGGTCATGTATTTTCCCAAAGGCTTTGGGGAATACAAGAAGAAGAAAAAAACAGTCTCTGCCTCCTAAAGCATTTATTATCATAGAATTGGAAATAATGTTTTATTATAATTCTGTCCGTTTTACTTAACTGGCTGTATCATAATTTATTTAATCAGTTCTATGCTGTTGGATATTTAGGAATATGATTTCTTTTTGTTCTCAAAGGCCTGTGTTGAAACACCCCTGATAATAAATATTTGTTCACATTTCTGATTATGTCTTTGGAATGGATTTCTACCAGTTGAATAACTAGGTCCAAAGCATGAACATTTTAGCCTATTAATAAATATGAAAAAAAAAGAAAGGCCCACCTGGCAAAAAAGGACAAACGTTGTGTATCATTTTACTTTGCCACCATCAGGGGTGAGAGAGCTTTTCCTGATTCCATTTCCTCGCCAGGCTTAAGACAGAATGTTCCACTACGTGTGTATCATTGATCACTGATCTTCAGATAGTCTACAAAATTATTAAAACTTTTCTTTTTTTCAAGAATAATTTATGAAATCAAATAGTGCTGAGCAAAAATTTTCGACTGACATTGATAGTTTATGTTTAATGAGATCATCCAGGATTTTTCTTTCTTATTATCCTGAATTTTAGATTATTAAGAGGTTGTGAAAAGTGATGTCAGGTGGTTTGAGAAGTTTCTTTGACTAAAAAATGAAGATCGCAGTGGACCAAGAGTTGAATATTGACTTAAAAGCAAATGTTAAGGGGGAAAAAAAATAGATCTTGTATTTTGTTAGAACTTACTGAATTTCATTTAAAACAAGCACATTTAAGGATACTGTGAATTAAGTGGTCAAACACGATATTTGGTGCTAATGCATTTTATTGGAACTCAGCATTTCTGCCTACAGAGAACAACAAAAACAAAAAAATAGTGTGGATAGCTTTATAGAATCCTGACCACATCCTACCTAAAAATGTAGTTAGGGTGTAGCCTTGTTTAGCCTGTAATAACCTGTTGTATCCTAGTAACAGCATTTATGCCCTTTCTAATTTCGTGTGCCAAGCTACTTGATCTCTTTTCTGTTCTTATCTCATTGGCTACACCATTTCTTTCTAGAACCATGGGACACAAGAACCGCTATGTCAAAGTACCCCGTGGCCACATCTGGGTTGAAGGCGATCACCATGGGCACAGCTTTGACAGTAATTCTTTTGGGCCGGTAAGTCACCTTGTTGCTGATGTCATTGGATTTCAAAGGTTGGAGCACAGGTATGTCCGATCGTTTGCTTAGTAACCCGGCCAAGACTTACCACGAACATTATGGTGGAATAGTTTATGTTTGAAAATTTCCTGTTAAATATCATCGATAGATATCCAGGTTTACGTGTGTGTGTTTCATAGAGAAGAGCACAGGCACCTTAGTAAAATATGGAAGGATGCTTTCAGCCGACTGGCTGACCCCAATGGAAAGGTCTATTTTCCCCCCAATGAAACATTTTGTACTGTTTTAAGTTAGTGTTTAACTGAAATAATGTATAAAAGACATAGCCATCAATTTTCTACATCGTTCGTTACAAAAATGAGGATCGTGGAAATCATATTGGTAAGTAACATTTTCTCAGCATTTAATTTATAGCAGAAATGCATACGTTCCTTATGTCATGTTTATATTACATAAAATGTGTGACTAAACTGATACTTGATACATTTTTTCATTTTGGATGAGTATAGAAATTCTCTATTTATGTACCTCTGCAATGAATCATTATACAAAGTGCGGAAACTTTTAGTTAATGGAAATTGCACCCAGTGTCTAGTTACCTATGTCTGTTTAAGAACTTGGATCTTCACCTGTTAGATTTTCCTAAAGCTAATACTTAGTACGTATGTATAAGCAAATATTGAACATCTTCAGATATGTTTGCAAAAAAAAAGGAATTATCCACTTAGTTTTGTCTAAAACTGAACATTGGTGGTCTTAAAGAAACCATTTCCTTTACATATTATGGGGAAACCACATCGTTGTCACTAGGGGAGCAGCCATTTTGAGCCTCCTTTGGCCAAAAGTACAATATGAAAGATGAGATTGGTAAATATTATGGATAGGGGGAAGAAAACTTTAGGAGACAACTCCTCCTTTTTTCTAGTTGCAATGATAATAATAGAAAATCTTTAAGATCTTTCTTGCTCTTGAATAGTAATTATTACAAAAATTCAATCTTTGTGGGGTATACTGAGGATGGGATGAACAGATTGGGAATTTCATAGGTCACGTGTGGTCAGTAGGGGTGATCATCACAAATGTAGCAGCAACTTGAAAGTGAAAGTACCGTATTTCCCCATGTATAAGATGCTCCCATGTTTAAGACGCACCTTAATTTTGGGGCCTGAAATTTGAAAAAAATAATGTATTACATAAAGTTATTGAACTCAAGTTTTATTCATCATAAAATTCATACAACTCCTCATCACTGTCAAAATTCCCAACCATTAGCTTGTCCTCACCTGTGTCTGATGACAAATCACTGTCTTCATATATTGCCTCGTGCTCAGTTCCATCTATGTCATTTGAAATCTACGACCACTGTATAAGACACACCCAGTGTTTAGACCCCAAATTTAAAAAAAAAAAGTGCATCTTATACATGGGGAAATACAGTAAGTCACCCAAAAGCAGTTTTATTTCCCATAAATAAGATTTAATCTATTTCATGTATCATGCATTTGGCCAAGTCCACATTAAAATGTTAGTTAACTTTAGTTTGGCTTTTAAGTGGTTAGGATAGTGACGCTGGAATGAAGGATTAAAAAATGTTTTGTTATCAGCTGTGGGGTGTGTGACCAATAATTAGTTACTCATAATAAGCACTGAAGTTGGAGGTTGGTTTGCTTTTCCTTTATTAATAAATTAGAGCCAATGTGCTATTATTTCTATAATTAATATTCTCAGCGAGTTACATTCCACGTGCCTCCTCATAGTGGAGGGACTGCGTTCGTTGCGCGTAATATGCGTCAGTGTCTCTCTGCTGGGCTCTCCTTGGGCTCACGTTCCTGCTGTGTACTTCGCAGGGGCCTTTGGAACCATTGAACTATGAGTTTACCTGTGAAAGTGTCAGGTATGGAAATATCCTGTCATTTACATAGATAAAAAAGAAACTGTGGGAACCACGTGAAGGACAATCTCATTGTGTTTATTACAGTAAGAAACTATAGTAGGCAAACCATTGACAATCATATGTGTGTAGCATTTTAATGCCATTTGGTTGACATCATGTATTTAAATGAAATCTACTTGTGAATTATAACTTGAACCAGTAATATGAGTCGAAGGCACAAGACTGCTTTGAAATTTAGTGATTCATTCCTTCCTGTTTTAATGGATAAATATATTCAGAGTGACTTTTGGCCCATGGGTTGGACAAAGCCATCAATTTCCATTCACAGAAGTAGAGAGAGAGAGAGTGTGTGTGTGTGTGTGTGTGTGTGTGTGTGTGTGTGTGTGTGTGTGTATTTTGATTAATGAATGGTTATCTGAATAATTTGAAAATTATTTTAAAGTTTTTATAATTCTAAAGAATAAAAACAAGTTTTATAATTCATAAGAATTAAAATAATCTGAAATTTTAAAGTGCGTGTACGCTTAAAAATTGTTATATTTTCCCAATAATTTTCAGTTGACATTTTATTTTTGCTTATCAGTAACCTTAGGCCTTTTAGATGGTTGATTCATTTCTCCCCTTGAAAGTAGGGAATGTACTTTTCCTGGATGTAAACAGCCTGTGTAAAGGCAACCAGGGTTGTCTCTCTAGGATGCTTATCTTGACTTTGTAGATATTGATTGAAGCCTTTCCCCTTCATTTTCCTCCCAAATAACATCGGCAGTGTATCCAAATACATTTAACATGCTTTAACTCTTTGAATAGTAATGACACTTCACCCTAGAATCTACCCAGTTTATTTTGAATTGTTACCTACTGGGAATCACAATGGAGCTGGCTTTCCATATTGAAGTAGACCTAGTTGCAACCTGAAGAAGAATAAGCAAAAGAATGTCTCATTCTGTTTTGTTTTGGTTTTTTAGTTTATTTTATTATTTTCTATTTATTTCTTGATATTTGAATTTGCTTTAATAATTTGGCTTATTGCCACTGCATGTAAGCTCTAGAGGGAATTAAATAGTTTTATGACTGAAAGATGAATAATGAAATATGAATTTAAAATAGCAATATTAAGCTGTACTAATAGACCACATTGCAACAGAGCGAGTTCCGAAACCTATGCTTTAACTTGTCTGCATGGTGTGATGGAGAAACTAGTAGACTCTCTTATAAACATAGATGATATGTTATAATGAAAGAGAAAATAAGATAATCTTGCCTATGGGCCTCATCAATCACTCAACATTTCCTCATGCATAAAAGGAAGAGTTTTCTTTTCTCTGAACCCATCGGAAATAAACAATTGATAAAATGAGTGTGTGTGTGTGTGTGTGTGTGTGTGTGTGTGTGTGTGTGAATGCATGAATGTATAGGAAATGTTTCAATTATCCGTATATCTTTATGGTATATCAGTTCTAAACCTCTTGAATATATCTTCATCACACAATGAAAGAATGTGTCCTATCTTCTCATAATATGAATGCACTAATGTATGACATTAGCTTAGATTTTTAGTGTGAAAAATATGTTTTGTAACTTTTCATTAAAATTATAATAATTGTCTAGAAGTGTTCTTCAGTGCCTATTACTGCTTGATTTTACTGGATTATGTATTAGAGATCTCTGATGATGCTGATGTGTAGGTTTCTAATTGCTTGGGATATTTGAAGGGCCCTGCTTTTACTAATTTGTTTTCTCTCTGAAATAAATGAGCACCTTTCCCTTTGCTATCCCCACTTCCATGTAGATAATACTAATACACTTTCTGTTGTAGCTATGTTGTTGTGCTTTGCCAGCACCCAAAAGTAACTGATCACAATAGATCCTGATGAATTTCCTGCTGGTTTTAATTGAGAGCACATAAAAAGCAAATTTTGTATTTGTATGTGTACAAGCATAGCTGTGGATTTGCAAATAGTAATTTTTAACTATTTTAAATTAGCAGACGCTTCAGTTAAAAATGCATGCCACAGTTCTTTCTTCCATTTATTATAAATATTTATTTCAGTACTTATAGTTAAAATGTTCTCATAGATATTCATTCCTTTTGGTAAAAATAGAAATATGCCCCTCTTCATGGCCTCCATTTAGCGCGTATATTTTCTGTCTTTGAAGTTTTTTTCCATTGTTTTTATCTAGCTTTAAGTCATGAGTCACTAAGATACTTTCACTGTTTGTTGTGTACTGATTTGTTGTAAGGAATAGATGTTATCATAGAAAGCCTAGTTAATTTAGTATCTAAAATAGTATATTTTAATTTCACTGATCAAAGGACATTAGTAAAAAACAAAACAAAACAAAAAAAACAACCAACTCTTGCCTCAAACATTTCAAGGCAAAGATAGCCTTTCCAAGATGCCTAAAAGTATTTTGAGTTGTAGGTTCACAATCATAGTGTCATCTCATGAACAATTTGTGTGCAAAAACTGCTCATGGTGGCTGCATCTGTCTGAGAATGGAAACTGAAGTTATACTAAATATGAATTCTTTTTAGTTCCAAGTCAGTTGGAAAAGATCTAATCTAATCAGTTATTTCATGGATACCCAATTAACTGAAATATTAGTCCCCTAGAATGTTTTCTTGAAGGATAAGTGCCTAATAAGAAATGATAGTTTTAGATTAAATGACTTAGAAATATTATTCATAATTAAATGAGCTGATGATCTGAAAGTGATGATATACAGGAAAACACTGAAATGAAGGTTAAAATTCCATAGTATTCCTTTTGAACTTAATAAAGTTCAAAATGTTTGTCATTTTAAAAAAAAGTAGTGAGAAAGTAGAGGAAAAATAAAGTCCATGTTTTCATATCATGCAAGCCTTTTATTGATGTCTTCAAGACAGTTTTTAGCATTTTCTGTTTTTCCAGATTGATTTTGGCTTGGATTCTGATGGGTGGAATGGATCAGGATGGACAAGGATTGTGTTAACTAGAGAGGTTACCGAATTACATAATACAGGTGGGAAGTGAACATTTTAGGAGGTTTACTGTCTAGTCATGCCTGCTCTTAAATTTGTCCCTACTTTATGTGTTTTTGGTAAAAAAGAAATAGGGTATGTGATTAACTGGAGCTTCAAAACAAGATTCTTGGAGATGCAAGCAGCTGAAAGAAAGAGAAAGGAATGGGAAGTTTTGATGTTTTGAGATCATATGACAAAGGGAGGGATTGGGATGGAGTTCTGGGAGACTTTTCATAGATTCAGAGATTATGAGGGCAGAGATTTAAATTGTGGACATTAACCTGTGAGTCTTCCCAATCCTTTGTCACTGTCACTATCATCAAGAGATGCCCTGATGCCTAGAAAAAGCAAAAAAGAAAAAAAAAAGGGTCAGTAGATACGGCTGAAGCATAACTCCTACCTGTGAGGAAGGATAGCTGAGCGGGAGGCATCAGGCAGTTACAACACACCATCAGAGGGTCTCTAAGTGAGGGGATGACAGCCCCTTTGAGGAGTAGACATTTGTGTACTAAAAACCAATAAGAAAAAAACTATGAAATCTCCTAGGAGGATTTGGTAAGACGGATATTCTGAAATCGGTGAAAATAATAACTCTTTGGTAGAATCTCATATTGCATTAAACACTCTAGATACTGCGTGCTTCATGAATGAAGTGGTTTCTGCCTAGAGTGGCTAATGGGTTTCAGCTACTGAAAACATTGTGCTTACACAATGCAGGAGAATCTTGTGGACGTGGGGGAATGAGTTGACATTTCATTTTATTTGTTGTTGGAGTGTAGCATTTTCCTTGTGTAAATTCTCTCGAGCAGCTAGAGTAACTTTTATTTAAAATAATCCATTTTCAAATAAAGAAAAAGGTCATTAGACTGTGTTGACAGGATTCAAATAGTGTTCTCTTCATATTTTCTTTGAAAAATAATGTGTAGACTTTGGTTGGTTATGTATTTTTTTGTTTTCTTGTAGGACATGCTTCTGTTCATTAAAACATTTTGTTAGGAATTAAAATAATCAATATTTTATAGAAAAATAATGGGAACAACATCCCTGTGGTTTGTAAGATCATAAAATCTTACCGTGATGTTTTCTAATTGATTCTCCCAGCTCCATTAATCGGCGCTGGAAACTAGCAGCCTCACACAGTTTATTTAGGTATAGTTTTCATTTGGCTAGTGTAGACAAAGGCAAGGTTTCATGAAAGGGCCAAAGTCAGTGAAAAGAAATGCCATTATAATATCCATATAACGAGAGAGGTAATTCTCAGATAAAAGCCCATTCTCTGGAACCATATTCAAAACAGAGATGGCCGTGCTTCCAACAGAAACAAAAAGCCATGTAGCATTGTCGTCGCTTTTAGTGGGATGTGTTACTGTACAGCTAGGACATTAAAAAACATTATTTTTAAAAAGAGAGCATGGAAAGATCATGCCCACTAGAAATCATGGTGAAGTAAATAATAGTACCCCCTACCCCTACCCTGAGAACAGAGATGATATCTGCTTCCGTTCCTACCAAATCAAATTCTGTCTTCTGTCTTAATTATTCTGCTAGTGTAGAAATCATTTTGCACATGATTTCATTTTCACATAGGAGAAATGTCAGGAGAACTGCCATTAGACTGCATTGATATGGTAAATACTATTCGTTTGGGCCCTGTAGTTACAGAATTAGGCATGTTCATTTTTAGAAATATATATTAACTAACAGTGGGTCAAGAGCCAACATTTCATGAAATACATAGTTATTAATGTAGCAATTTATAAGATCTTAGGAATTTTTTAAAAGTGAGTTTGAAACTCTCATCTTATTATTTGTAAGGTGTAATTGGTGACTACAAAACTGGTACCTACATAGAAAAACAAAATGGAGTGTGTGAGGGACCTAGAAGAGGAGAAAAATGGCTGTTGCCTCACCTAGATAACACCTGCAGAAAAAAGTCTGCCATTGGATATACTATGATTCAAGGTTTGAGACTGAATAGCTTCATATTAATGGGTATCTACTTATAAAATATTTGCTGAGTAATTGCTCGCTCCTTTTCTTAATATGCAAACATCAAACTACGGAAATGACGTGGTCCTTTGACTGAGCTTCTGGGAGATAACTTTCTGTGGAAAATTTTCATTTTCCTGAAGCTTATTGGGTAATCTTAAAAATGACTTTGCTTTGTGCCAGTATCTTATTGGTTGTATTTACCGAAATGACTTGCAAGAGAGTCAAAAGTTCAGTCGGCGACTTTGGTGGTTATTTTCTGTGTAATGGAGCATATGTGGGGCCCACAGTGAATCACAATAACCACAGTTTTCGATATTATCCTTAGGCAGACCCATGTGAGTTTGCGGTATATTAAAATTTGTCCAACTCGGTGAATCAAGCGAGTGCAAACGCAATGCTTTATTACAGCGGTGAGGCTCAGAGCTATGAGTGTGTTCTAGGCATGAGACACCGAAGGCCTCACAGCTTGAGCACAGGTAACAGTGATTCCCGGAATATGACTCCTGGATAGCTCTGCGCCAACCCATCCTCCTGTCACTACAAATGTCTTCTGAAAAGAACCCTGATCACATTATTCCACGTCTTAAAACAATGTCATCAGCCTGCAGCGCCTTTCACACTTAATGAAGAAATGTTAGAAGCCTTCCCTTTTAAATCAGAAACAAGAGAAAAAATTTAACTTTTACCAATTCTATTCAGCATTGTGCTAAAAAGGTCATTGCCAGTTCAGGTTAAGGCAAGAAAGGGAAATAAGAGATGTAGAGATTAAAAAGAAAGATTACCAACTGTTTCTCTCTCTCTCTCTCTCTCTCTCTCTCTCTCTCTCTCTC